>NW_016107586.1:1639632-1766234 GCF_001604975.1 Cebus imitator | reverse complement strand
CCTTCAGACCTGCCCAGCCCAGCAAGGAGGCAGCCTAGTCACTGTCGGCCTATAGCAGCTTTGCTGAGCTGATGTGGGCTCCGCCCTGCTGCTGAGTGAACTTCCCTGCAGTCCTGTTTATATGGGCGTAGTTAGAACTGCTTTGGCAATGGTGGCCTGCCTCTGTTGGGGCGGAGTCTCTGCTGTGGCTGGTTGCCTTGGCAACGGCGGGCTGCCTCGGTAATGGCGGACGCCCCTCCCCCACAGAGCTAGACCGTCCCGGGTTCAGCTGCGCGTGCTGTGAAACTCTCAATCCAGAGTTTCTGGTTGCTGTTCTTTTGTGGGGGTGGGACCAGCCGAGCCTGATCGCCTGGCTCCCTGCCTCAGAGCCTTTTTTAAGTTGGTGTTCCAGTCGCCTGTTGAAGAGGCGCCGGGGTCTGTTTGTTTTCCCCTGTGGCCACTCACTGCGCTGGCTTAAACAGCGGCACTGAGGTTTGTGGCACTTTTTTTTCTTTTTTTTTTGCCCTGGAATCTACTGTCCTGGTTCTCTGCTCAGTCCCCTTTTTGAACCAGCGTATGGGCGACTTCCCGTGGCTCCAATCGCCAGCCTAAAGGGCCCCCCGGACCAGTGTATTTGGTACGGAGAACCGCGGCTCCGGGGCGCCGACAAAGCAGCCGCGCTGGGCAAAGCAGCGGCGCTGGCCGGCACAGCCGTGCTGGCCGAAACAGCTGCGCTGGCGACCGTGGAGCTCCTCTGCCCGGGAATTTCCTAGTCTGTGGGCAATAAAAACGCGGCGTCCACTCACCCTCTGCGCTTTCTCTGGGAGCTGCAATCCTGAGCTGTTCCTAAGCGGCCATCTTGGATCGTCCCCCGCAAATACAGTTTTTCAAAAAGTTTAAGTTACCCCATTTTGGAGGGAAATGAGTTAGCAAGCAATTTTCCAGCTCTGTCTGTCTGTCCGAAGCATGACTGTTTATCAAGGGTCCCTGACTGATCAGCTTCAGAACAAAATACACATGGCAAAGGAACTTCAGGTGTGAGGTCACCACAGGTATGTGGTCCCCACAGGTACAAGGTGTCTGCAGGTGTAAGGTCTGTGCAGGAGCTCTCATCTGGCTACTGGACTAAGGTCCTCACAGAGGTAAATGAATTTGCAGTTGTCTAGGCGTGAGAGGAAACAGGAATCATTTGCAAAGGATGATCCCCTTCAATTGGTAGACCTTCATTCTTCACCTCTCTCCTCTTGCTTTATTGTACCCACCCTTAGCCCAGCAGTATGGGAGCCATTCTGCTATTAGAAAAGCAACCAGACTGCACAGCTATTCCTCCTATATGCCTGGCTTCAGGACACACCATAATTGATTATGATGTATATGAAGAGGACAGATTCCCAGGCACTTCCTGCTGGAGACCTTCCATGACCCTCCTACCTGGCCTGGAGGTTCCTCCTCTGCTTATAGCTAGGTTTATATCCTTACACCATATTGGTGATTTGCTCCTAGCCTGTGAACCTCTCAAGGACAGGGACCCTGTGCCTTAGTTGTTTCTGGATCACTGACAATGCCTAGCACTTCGACTATACTAAATAAGGGTTTGGAGACCTGATGAAAGTTTTCAATAGCCCCCAACCAATCCCAGCACCAGCCCAGCCTTGCTGTGTCCCTTTCCTTGTATTGAGTTGTCTCATACTCCTGCCACTTGGGGATTCCGTGACTTTTCATCTGGTTCACAAGCTGTTGTCTGGACTATTTATTTCCTCCCTAATTGTTGTGTCAGTGACCTTTCGTCGGGATGCTGCTTTTTAAAATAGAAAATGGAGACCTTTTGAATTTATTAATTTTTTGTTTGCCAAGAAAACCCTGATAATAATTGCTAAGACTTCCCAGAAGTTATTAGTTTACAAATTTTAATGACACTCATGATTTATTTATGCACTTCCCTCCCTCTACAGCTGCTCACCCCAATTCCTTGGTGGAATTCCTGCTGAATCTGAGCGAATTAGTGGAAACAAATCTGCAGATTGGAATGACATTTTTTGCTAGGTTGTTAATTAAAAGCCTTCCATCCCATTCGCTAGGCTCTTCATATGTGAGGTCCCCAAGGCTGGGCTGATATAAGCTGTGAAATCCTCCCTCTAGAACTGGAATGGTCTCCTATTTGTTTGCTGTGGTAATCAATCTGGTGGAAACTCCTGAATGGGTCACAGAACTTTCAATTGAACAGATATTAATTGAGCATCCATTATGTAAGCAGCCCTTTGCTCATTGCTGGGAGATGCAAAGTATGTCATGATTGCTATCCTCAAGGAATGTTTCATTTGGTTGAAAGATAAGATGAATGTATATGGGAAATAACAGGCATATGCAAGAATATATGCATATCCACAAAATACAGTGCATTCTGCAATAACTGGCTGTGCTCCAGAAATACTTATATTTTTATTATTATCACCCCACTTCATTCCATAAAAAATACAAAACAATTCTAGGAATGAATCGGAGAAGAGAATACTATGGCAAATAGATTTCATTTTTCTATTTAATATATTTTATCCTATTTTTTTCATTAGGATGTGTGAGTTTCTTAAAAGGAAAGACGGCTGGGTATGGTGGCTCAAAGTGCTTGTAATCCCAGCACTTTGGGAGGCTGAGTCAGGTGGGTCACCTGAGTTCAGGAGTTCAAAACTGACCTGGCCAACATGGCGAAACCCCATCTACTAAAAAGTACAAAAATTAGCCAGGCATGGTGGCGGGTGCCTGTAATCACAGCTACTTGGGAGGCTGAGGTAGGGAGAATTGTTTGAACCCAGGATGTAGAGGTTGGAGTGAGCTGAGATTACACTACTTAATTCCAGACTGGGCAACAGAATGAGACTCCATCTCAAAAAAAGGAAAGAATTTCAAGTACTGGTAGTTCCCATGGTTCCTAGAAACACCTGATGATAGATGGAATTACGTGTATAGTGTTTGAAGGGGGTGGGTCTTGGATTCATACAGCCTGGATGTGAATCCCAGCTCTATTGCTTACTAGCTATACCGTCTTGAGCAATGTTTTAATCTCTTTGAGCCTGAGTTTACTTCTCCATAAAAATAGAATGATAATAGAGTCTATCTCATAGTAGGTTTTGTGGGAATTCAGTGAAATAATGCATGGATTGCAAATGTTGTCAATGTAGTCAGTATTTAATATAATAATATGGTTTGTTCATATACCCCTACCCTGTTAGCCCAGCAGCCTCAGCCAGGCTCCAGATGACAACTGTGCTGATACCTTTAGGAGGATGGGGTACAGAACAAATCTAGACTCCAAGCATGCCTGGAAATGATACATTTCTACTTGAGAGAGAATATTCCTGTCTTCCCTTTTATGTCCTCATCTGTGTTTGGGAAAAGGTGAAGGTTAATGTATTTCTTGGTTTTCATACACCAAATGCTGCTACTGCTGCTGATTTTGGGTACAGGATGCAAAATACAACCTGATTTTCAATTTTCTCAACCTAATGTTAACTCAGTCTTTACTGGGTTTCTTTTCATGCAACTTCTGGAGGATCTAAGCCTCATTGAAAAGCTTTGCTGTCTCCCAAGTAATTAACATGGAAGGCAGGGTGGGGCCATGCATGTTTCTCAAACTTGTTGCATCCTCAGAATTACTTGTAGAATGTATTAAACATCTAAATTTATAGGTCCTACCCAAGAGATTCCAATTTAGTGAGGTTGGCCATTACTCAGGAATTTATTATTTCAAAAGCTTCAGCCAGGTGCAGTGGCTCATACCTATAATCCTAGCATTTTGGGAGGCTGAGGCAGGAAGACGGCTTGAGCTCATGAGTTTGAGACCAGCCTGGGAAACATGGTGAAACAGCATCTCTACAAAAAATGTTAAAAAATTAGCCAGGTCTGGTGGCACATGCCTGTAGTCCCAGCTATGGGGAACTGAGGCAGGAGGATCTCTTGAACCTCAGGAGGATGAGGCTGCAGTGAGCGGAGATCAGCCACTGCACTCCAGCCTGGTGACAAAGTAAGACTCTGTCTCAAAAAGAAAATAAAAGCTCCTTGGTTGATTCTGATCCTAGGTAGGATTGGGAACCACTGAACTCACCCAAGGAAGCTTGGGTTCTAGGCCAACCTCTGTTACCAGTTAATCAGATTACTTATGCCATCCTTCCGTATCCTCACAAATAAAGGTATTAGATGAAACGATCTCTCAAATCTTTCAACTGTAAGTCCACAGTCTCTGCTACCCTGGGAAGTCAAACAGGAAGCACATACAGTATTTATGATATCCAAAAGATACATTTCCTGAGCTAACAGCACTGCTTCTGAGTATAGTCACCTTCCTTTATAAAATCTGCTGGTGAAGTTGCAATCCAAGTGTCAATAAAATAACACACTCTGCTAACTTGCTGTTCACTGATGGATATTATCCAGTTGTCAGACATTAGCCAGAGCACCTGTCCAAACTACTCAGTTTAAATTCATTAAACATAGGGAGCATCATGCAATCTATGAAAGTCTTTGTTCTGAAAAAAAATGAATGAGAAATGAGTTTGCTCTAAATATTGGGACCCCAGACATCTTACTTTGCTAGAGAATTGAGAAATGAGAATACTGGAGAAGCAGATCTGGATTACAGATTTAATGTTTCCTATTTATTATGGGAAAGAGGGCTTCTTTTTATGGCCCAGTCTTTTCTTTCACTAGGCAGGACCACAGCATGCATAAATCTAGATTTTTGTCCAGTGGCTGAGAGAATGTAACACTTTTGTATGGATTGTGTCTGTGGATTGTTATTTTATGTTGTTTTCCCTTTCCTCCAAATGCAGTACCATTTTATCACAGTCATAAATAATCCTGCCATTTGGATAAAGGGTGTGAAATTCTGCCCATCCCTGTCCACAGCCTGAGCTCCCTCTCATCTCCTCAGCAGTCAATTCATTAGCCTTCTAATGACGTTAATAAGTGAACAGGATCAGACAGTCCCTTTTAAAATAACATTTATAAGTGGATGCATTTCCTTGCTCTCTAAGGTAGGCCTTAATTTATTTCCCTGCCAGATGTCCATGTGTGTAAAACTATGATAGGTGGGCCCTTGAAATGTGGTTTGAAGCCAAAAAAAAAAAAAAAAAAGAAAGAAAAAAAATTCAATTCACACAGAGCCTATTTTCAAGTTTATAGGAGAGTGATTTGACATATCCCATTCCTGCTTATATATATAACGACTATAAAGATTAGGTAGTCAAATTACTGAGCTTAGGAAGTATTTCATATATTAATGTTGCTTCCAAATGTTTTGTGCCCAAGTTAAAGTCAAAGCTGTCTTCCAATACATAAGGTTTTCCACGTAAAAGATTACCCCCTTCACTGCTATTATACTCTTAAACTTGTGTACTATTTTTGGTCACTGTCCACGTGAATACATGACCGTTCTCATATTTCTGGGAGGAAAATGAGGCCTGCGTAATCGAACATTCCATTTCACAGATGCATCATCTGGGGCCCCTGGTGGGTTGGTGGTCAGTGATTTCAGATCTGGGCCCCAATCTGGATCTTCCAGTTCTCAGCAACCCCTTGTCCTTGCTGTCATATTGTTAAGCACATTTTCCTGGCCTTACTGATTTGACAACCATTCATGTTTCATATGAAATCTATGACTGAGGGACTACTTTGGGAATTAATAATGGGTTTCCTTGGATATTTATCTGATTTTCCGTTCAGGTGGATTATGAGAATCACCTGGGAAATTTAAGAAAAGTTGGTTTGCTAGGCCTTATTCTAAACCTACTGAATCAATTTCCGGGGTCAGGATTTATAAACTTAGAGTTTTAAAGAACTCCCCTCTTGATTCTGATGTGCCACTGATATAAAGCACTTTATAGCCATCTTTGCTTCTAAAATGTCATGTGCTTCTAAAGTTGTTTTGGGTAACTCACCTGCAGCATACCACCTTTCCTACCACCCATTTTTCTTGCTGCTGGCTCAGAGTGATGAGCGTAATCATTCAAGCAGAAATCCATAGTTGTACCCTCCTCTTTATAATGACAACCATAAAGGTTAATAATTGGAATGTGCTCTGGCACTTACTAATGAGCTCACATTCTGTCAGCATCAGGGCTGTTTAATTGGGCAATTAACATTGATCTTAGGGAATGGTGCCTCAAGAGAATGGGCATGAGGTGCTGCTCCCCTGGAGTTGTGCTTTAGATAAGCCTTATGAGAGTGAGTTGGCCACCAGGAATCTAGGTTCTAGTGGGGATCATAGGACACAAAAACTGGGGAATAGTTTCCAGATGTCTTTTGAAGTCTTTCTAGTCGTAAAAGGTTTTGGGTTTCAAGTAACAGAAACCATTGCTAACTTAAGCAAGATACAGGATTTGTTGGAAGGATACTGGATTGGTTCAACATTTGGAAGAAGAGTTGAGCAGCAAAACCCCAGCAGTAACAAAATTCTAGGCATCTCCAGCAACCACAGCAGCTGAATGTCATGGATTTATTCTCTGTTCAGCTGCTTTCAGATGACAGCTGCCTTCTCTGAGATTTAAATATGTGGAGGAGAAAACTGAAGAGAACAGTTGAGTCAAGGAGTCAAAGCATTAACTGTATTCAGTAGGTAAGAGCTTCCTGACCCAGTTGGCCTCCTTTTTCATCTTTATGCATAGAGAGACTCGGACAATCAGCAGCAAGGCAGGGAAGGGCTCTGGGAATCCCAGACATCACAGATACCATAGGTTTCCTGATGGAATCTAGTGTACAGGTAACTTAAATATGTACATTTTTAAAGAACATCCCTCCAATTTTAATATGTATTTAAGAGACCCTCAGTTATGTGTCTGAGAATGTGCTAGGAGCTTTACTCATAAAAATACCACTTATGAAAACCTTGCAAGGGTTTTATCCCATATTGGTAGATGATGACCCAAAGGTTCTTGCCACCAGTGGGCAAAGGAGATGAAGTTTGACCTCAGGTCTGTAAAATGCCAAAATCCATGCTTGTCTCACTTGCCCATTGCTGTCTCCCCAAATAGCTTTTACCTCCCAGTTTAGTTCCTGAACACTGTCTCAGCCCTGGACACTCATTTCCATATCTGTTCTCCTGAATCGTAGACAATGTACCGAAGTCCTAACAGTAGGGTCTTCATAAATGAAGATGATATGATTGGTCAGATATAACCTCTAAAATTTTTTATTTCTTGTAATGCCTTCCTCCCAACCTATTCCCACACCAAGAGATGCAAGTAGAATGCTCTTAATCATTCACAAATTCTCCATTCCTCTTAGGAAAAGTGGTGGTTGATTATAGAATACTGTATTGTCTGGGATGAGTGTGCCATTTGTGTTCACACTTTTTAAATGCAAATTATATTGAGATAATTGAATATTCACAAGCAGTTCTAAGAAATAATACAGAGAGATAATGTGTATACATTACTCAGTCCCTGTCAATATTTTGCAAAACTACAATATAATATCACTCTAGGATATTGACATTGATATAATCCACCAAGTTTATACAGATAATCTAAGGTTTAGTTGTACCCAATTTTGTTGTGTGGGGGTTTGGAGAAGGTAGGTTTGTCTATCTACCCTCATAGTTATGATGCTGAACTGCTCTATCACCACAAGAATCTCTCATCTTGCCATTTTATAATTACACCTACTTCCCTCACCCAACTCCCCTAATCGCTAAACCCTGGCAACCACTAATCTGTTCTCCATTTATAAAATTCTGTTATTTCAAAAATGTTATAGAAAGAGTCATACAGTATATAACCTTTTGAGATTGCCTTTTTTCAGTTTTTTTCATTTAGCCTAATTTCTTGGAGATTAACGTACTTCTTTGTACTATGAGTAGTTCCTTTCTATTGATGAGCAGTATTCCATGGCATGGAGGTATGACAGTTTGTTTAACCATTTATCTGTTATAACACATATAACAGTGGTCTCCCTCTATACATCTGTATGTTTATATATATACACAAATGTATATGTATACACACACACACACACATAATCAGAGGCCTGTATCTAAATTAGAGGGATAGATATGTATATATATAGAGAAAGATAAGAGAGAGAGCAATAGAACAGGAGAGAGACCGCTGTTATGTGATATTCTGTAAGAAATAATAGAATTTTAAAACAAGGGCATAATAAAAGATATTAATTCTAGCTTTGGAGGATCAGAGGATGCTTATACCAGGAGCAGAATATGAGCTGGGTCTTGAAGGGAGAGAAAGACTTTGATGAGTGGTGTGAGGGGATGGGCATGCTAGATAAAGAGTATAGATTAAATTCAGGAGGAGACAATGTTTAGGGAAAATCTGGCAAATGGTCAGGAGGCAGTGGAGTTAAATTGTGAATGCAGTTCAGGGAAGCTGAGCAAGGAGGAAGCTAGATAGGAAGTGAAAGCCACATTGTGGAAGCCTTTGGTGCCCAACTGAGCAGTTTGGAATCTTTTCTGTGTAGTAGAGAGGAAAGAGTAAAGGTTGTAGACAGATATTGTAGAATAATTGCTGTGTTTTAGAGAGATGTGTTTAGCAAGGGTGATTTAGTATGGGGAGAAATTGTAAGCAGGGAGGAACAATTTGCACAATGTTATGACATTCTTATTGCTTTTTCCCAGTCATTCATTCATTTAATTAATTTATGCATTTATGTGTTTGCTTGTTTGCTTATTTACCTGCCAACCCTTGTAGAATCCAATGATCTGATGTTCAGTGCATCCGAAATAAGGAAGGCAGGAAGTCTAAGTTCAGAGCTTCTTTGTTTGAGGGGAAACAAAAACAACTTCCCCCAGAAGAATGGAATCTCTGGCTTTCCATTGTATAAACATGGATTCTACACCATTGGGGTTAGGTGTGCTGACTGGTGTCATTGAGCCTTACTTGGTGAGGGGCTATCAGGTACCAGGCTTCACTGGCGTACTGTACCCAGAGAAAGATCAGACATTTCGAAAATGTAGAGTCTCCCTAGGGAAACCAGGCCTCTTGTAATGGTGGGGCAGAGGATAAAGGAAGTGACGTGACTTCTTAAACTTATCCCATTTCATTCCTCAGTGTGGCTGTCTGTGAGGATATGGGTGGTGGGAGGGGGAGCATTGTAACAATGCAAACTGAAGAATTTGGAACTGGACCTAATTCTAATTTACTTTGAAACTTTGATGCTTCATATTGGCATCCTCTTCAAACCCATCCGCCTGAATGCTGTAAGCCATGAAAATGGAGATTTCATCTGTTCAACAATGAAGAAACCATGAGTTTCCAAAGCTCTAAATTTTTCTCTTTTATGAATATTTAAATTCTTATGTAATAATTTCACTAATAAAAATATTTTTTCTAAGCTTGTAAAACAAAGAGTACTGTTAAAAAATATCAATCATCTAAATTCCATTCAGAAATCATTATTATATTTTGGCCTATGCATACTTACATATTTATGTATTTTTACCCATTTATCTTTACCTAATTGAGATCCTCTTGATTTTCTTCTTATTTTTATGTAATGTTTGACTAAAACTATCAAAATATTTGGCAAAAAATTTTAATGTTTGCATAATAGTATATTGTTCCATAATTTACTCAAGTATTCACCTGTTTTGGAGATTTAGATTGTTTTACAGTTTTTCACTACTTGAAAAATGTTCTGATGCATATCTGGATACTTAAATCTTTGTTTTTATATGCATATAGAATTTTTTCCTTAAGGTAGACTTTTAGAGGATGAATTTTAAGACTCTTAGCATTCATCGTCAGATTGGTTGGTTATGAGAAGTTTACATTTCTAAAAATGCAAAAAGAAGTGTACATTTCTTAGACTTTTATCCTGGAAAAGCCAAACTCTGAAATTAGAAGAGAAGAATTCACTTTGTGTATGTGGGGGTGGGGGGTGTATATAGCACACATTCATTTACATGCTTTAGGGTACTAGTTTACCTAAAAGTATTGTAAAATTATGAGAAGACTTGGATAATCAAATCTCTGGAAATCATGCATCTCCAGACTCGAAGAAGAATGTGTCTGTCTCCTGATGACTGAAAATATCCAGGTTCATCTGATCTGATAAATTGAAAATAACAGCAGCATCAATAATAATACTTGCTTACACTTCGAGTACCATGTGCCAGGCACTAATCAAAATGCTTTACATATGTATAACTCATTGCTATAATAAACCAGAGAAAAATAGGTAAGCACTGTTACCTCATTTTACAGCTGAAAAATCTGAGGGGCAGAGAGCTTCAGTAACTTTCCTGGAGTGCTTACTAGATGGTTGAGCTGTGATTTGGATCTAAGCTCTCTGATTCTAGAGCCTGTGCACTTGAGCCTCTGCAAGATAGTCCCTGAATAAGACCTGGCCTCAGTTGGAGGTTGTCATTGGGGTTCCCAACAGTGTAAGATCTACAGTCCCCTCAGTGGAAGACCTGGTGCAATACCTCATGTGAAGAGTGAAGAGTAGGATGCACTTCCTCCTGGATGAGGCCCAAGACTCTTCCAAATGCACTGCCTGATATGGCTTCATCAAGGGGAGGTGTGTGGAAGGTTCCAGTCTCCTTCCTGTAAAGATTTGGAATAGTTCTCAACTCCCTGTCAATTTCCTTAATAACTACTGAGGGACTTGTCAAATAGAAGCTTACCTGTTCTGTACCTGTCTTACTTGTTTCCTGTACCTGCTTAATGTGCACACCCTTGGGAGTCTCTGTATATAGAGGTGAAAAGCCTGCTCTCTGGCCCATACCACCTGGGTTTGAATCCCAGTTATGCCACTTTCTAGCTGTGCACTTTAGGCAGTGACTCCTCTGGACCTCACTTTCTCATGTCTAAAGTGCAAGTGATGACGGCTGGGCAGCTGAGCGGACGTCCTGAGTTAATAATGGTAAAGTGCTGGAACTGTGATGAGACCTGTAAGCACATTTTCTGTCTATAGGGTTTGCTTCCATTTTTGTCAGGATTGCTCTGCCTTTTGTCCTAATCCCTCAGGACTCCAGTAAGGTCTCCTGACTTTGGGCACTCATTCCTGTGTTTCCCCACATCCCCAACACATGCCTCCCCTGAGCCTGCTCCTTTGGTGCTCGCCCCAGTGTGGAGGCGGCCTCTGATCCAGTTCTCCCTGAAGTGTCACAGGGAAAGCATAGAGAGTGAAACAGCACGACCTCACCTAGTGGGAGGATCAGGGAGGATGTTCCCAGAGATGTCAGCCTGCTAGGGCCACCGTAACACAGTACCACAAACTGGGTCCTTCAACAACAGAAATGTATTGTCCCACCATCCTGGAGGCTGAGTCCAAGATGGAGGTGTTGGTATCGTTGGTTCCTTCTGAGCATGCATCTCCCCCAGCTCCTGGTGGTTTGCTGGCAATCTTTGGTGTACCTTGCGTTGTAGAATCATCATCACCTTACTTCTGCCTTTCTCTCCTCATGTGTGCCTGTATTCAAATTTCCACTTTATAAGACTATCAATCCTATTGGATCAGAAGCCCATCCTACAGCAGTACGCCCTCATCATAACCAATACATCTGCAACAACTTTGTTTCCAAATGAGGTTACATTCTGAGGTCTCAGGGTGAGTTCTTCAGGTGAGTTTTGAGAGGGTGGGCACAATTCAAGTCATAACACTGGGGAAGTGCCCAGAGCTGGGGCTGAAGGATGAGGAAGAGTTAACCAGGAGCTGAAAGGTTGGGGAAAAGAGAGTGCATAATGGTATATGGACTACAGGATCTTTGCACAGGTCTGATTGGAATCTTTCAGTGGTCCACACTACCATTAGTGTGGCTCTTCAAGGAACCAGAGTAAGTCAAAGGTGAGGAGAGAGTGGTCCACAGTGTGGGAGGTGGCACAGGACAAGTCCTGTGGAGTCTTGTCAGCAATTTTTAGCAGTTTAGGTTTTACTTTGGGCACAGTGGGAAATTTTGAGCAGATAAGTGACATATTTTAATGAATGTTTCAAAAATTTATTATAGAAGTTTTTATTACTGTTTTTTTTGAGAATGAAACCTTTTTCCTCCATTTTGTTCTCCACTTGTATTTCCTTATATGTACTTTCTTTTAATATATTTTGTAGTTTATCTGTTGGGGACTTGTTTTTCTTATCACTTGTATGTGTTTTTAAATATGCATAAACTGAATTTATGTGTTTTTAAATATAATGCATTGTTGAATCAGATGCCAATATTCCCCTCATTCAGTTTTTTTCCCTGTTATCGTATTGTTTCTCATAAAGTAAGGGATCAGGAAGTGTTATTTATATTTTGTAAACAAATCTGCAAAAATCTTAATTTTTAAAAGTCATATTCTCTCTTAGATTTATTTTTTAAGATTGAAGAATTCCCACCTTTTAAATCTATTCTTACACTGCAGCAAATTCATCCTTGAGATGGGAAATGTGTGCTAAAAATTGTTGAGGAAGCTGTGACATTCATTTGGGGAAACATCTGCTTGTTTTGTGCTCAATTATCTCATCAAATCCTCCCCAAGTGGGTACTGTTATACTCTTCCTTTTTGCAGAGGGGGAAGCTGAGGCTTTAATAAAATGTGTAAAGACTGCTGAGAGACATACAGGTGGATTTGGATGATTAACTCAAATAGGCAGGCCCTGTTAACCAAGGAGTTTCTCAGCTGGAAGCTCTGAGTGGTTTCTTGGGTGGCCTCCACCCTCTCACTTCAGAGCTTGGAACCCAATTATCAGGGGGAAGCTAGGATATCCCTAGCAGAACACATGCTTCTATGGAGCTGTTCTAGCCAGGCTACTGCCTTGCTTTCAAACACCTCTGCCTTTACTGATGCCATGTCTTGCTCTGGAATTTCTTCTCTCCTCTTACCCATTTTTAGGATGCAGTGTGTGTTCTGTTTTCTCCCATAGCTCTTCTTGAGCATCCTAGCCCAGTACCCTCACTTCTTCCTTTTGAGTCCCTTAGAATCTGTTTTTCTACCCACTCATCTGCTACCCGGTCTTACTGTGAACGACGTCTTGAGGTTACCCATAGCACCTGGCTGTGTTATATGTGCTCAGTAAGTGTCTGTTGGGTAGAGAGAGGCGCAGGATCCATTTAAGTCTCCTCTATCTTGAGGTTAGGAGTCTGTTGAAAGCCTGCCTAGGTTTAGCAGCCACAGGTCTTTCAAACATCAGGGGGCTTCCTATGGACACTTGGTTGTTGGTACCCTGTCTGATCCTATCCCTAGCTTTGCAATGGCGGTGTTTTCTGCTCTGTCGCAGCTAGATGGTATAGGATGGAGGGCATGTGCTGGAGTACAGCCAGCAGTTGACTGAGAATGGCACATGTAGAATGCCACAGTTGTCAAAACTCACTGGCTGTTTTGAGGCAGTTGCCAGATTGCCTATCAGGGTTGTCAGGGGACATTTCCAGGAGATGTGAGGACAAGTGAGGGCATTATGTGCTCGGGGGTGGTTATCATAACTGCTAGCATATATTGAATAGCTACTGTGTGCCAGGAATGGGTACTTTCCAATATTATCCTAATTTAAACCTCCTTGCCTTGATGGCAAGATGTTTAGAAAAGTACTGGGTATGACATGAGCTGAATATGATACTTGGAGTATATAGGGATGTGGTATGGTTTTCTGGCTTTGCTATTTTTTTCAGAAGTATCAGAAATTGTTACATGTTTGTAAAAGCCTTTTTTTTTTTTTTTTGAAATGGAGTCTTACTCTGTTACCCAGGCCAGAGTGCAGTGGTGTGACCCAGGCAGAGTGCAACGTCTGCCTCCTGGGCTCAAGCAATTCTCCTGCCTCAGCCTCCTGAGTAGCTGGGACTACAGGTGCATGCTGCCATGCCCAGCTAATTTTTTTGTATTTTAGTCGAGATGGTGTTTCACTGTGTTACCTAGGCAGGCTGGTTGCAAACTCCTGAGTTCAATCTGCCCTTCTTTGGCCTCCCAAAGTGCTGGGATGGTGCAAGCCACTGTGCCCAGTCTAATTTTTTTTAAAGATTTTTCTGTGCTAGGAACCCATGGGAGTAGTGTTATTGTAACCACAGACCTGGATCTTCAGTGTGCATGACCTCCCTGGGGTGACTGGACAAATATGGTCTCAGGGGGCCCCATCCAGCCTTAGGCATCTTAGGAAGCCTCAGTGACCTTTTATGTGCACTGACACCAAATCTACACTTAGTCTCTTCAGGGTTCAGCTCCCTGCCATTGCCAGTGTATACCTGGAGTGGTGCCTGGTTAAGCTTCAGAAAACTTGTCTATAGGGTGTTACAGGGTGATATTTTTTCCCATTAATGGCCTTTTGGTGTGCTGTGATGGGCAGCATCAGCCAGTGAGCTCTGGACCTGGTAGGTGCTCCCACGTCTTTGCATCAGAGACAGGCTTAGACCTATCATTTGCTCCTTGATTGTCCACTATTAAAGCATGCTGGTTCTGTATACTTTTTAATTAGTGCAGGAAGAATTAGGGTTAAGGGAGATTTTCTTGGCTTGTCTACTTGCTGAATAACCATTCTCATAAAAGCCTCTCACATCCTTGTTTTATTCTCATTAAACAGATTCATTCCTAGAAGCCTACTGTGGCCTAGACACCATGTGAGGAACTAGGGATTCCTGGGACGGGGACAGGATAGACCATGTCCCTGCTCTTGTGGAGTGGACAGACTAATGGGGACAACAGATAGTAGATGAGTACACAATAAGCCAGATAATAACTAAATATGGCTAGTGCTGCAGGGTGGTATGGTAGGAACTGGGTGGGCATGGGAGATGAGAGGAGGGGGTGTTTTTTTTTAAAATGTTCAGCACAGACCTCCCTGGAAGCAGGGATGGGATTAGGGTGAGTAAAGTGAGATGCCCAGTGTACAATATTTAAGGAGGCATTCACTCTTAGGTCCTGCAAGTGCATCCTTAAAATTTTGCACCCTACATGCCCTGCTTGCTTGCTTCATCCTAGTCCCAGTCCTGCCTAGGAGGTGACATTTGAGTTGGGACCTCAAAGATAAGGATACAGGCCTTCAAAGGCATGGCTGATCATCAGCTAAACAAGTGAGTGAAGATAGTGTTTGCTGTGGCTCATTTCAATGTGGTGCAGAGATATCTGTGTAAATCCTGTAATTGCCAAAATTGACCCATCAATGTTAAAGACCCTTTTTAAGTGGATCATTTTCTTCCTTTACACAGCCATCAAATGCAGCACTAATGAGGGGTGGTATTCATCTTGTTTTTACAACCTTGAGCTTCTCTGTATTCAGTAGCATGCAGGAATCTGACTCCCTGTGGTTTCTAGTAACAGAGGCCCTTATCCTTACTTTATATTTTCATATACAATTGTTTTTAATTGCTGAGGAGTCTCATGGCTCATCCCAGGTGGTTCCATTTCCACCTTCACTCTGACTTCAGAATGCTTCAGTGTTCTGTTCTCTGACTAAGGGAGAATGTTTTGGCTGCTGTCTTGGGGAAACGTCTCTTTATAAATAACACGTGCAGCTATAGACTATTAATTCAAAACACATCAACAATACTAACATATCACTGAGAAACACCACATGGCAAAGTTCCAAAACTGTGAGCAAAGTTCTAACTCCTGAGCAATGCATTGATATATTGCTCTTTCTAATGTGGTCTGTAAGACAGCTTTCTGAAGGAATCTTACACTAGTGAAAAGCCGTGTTCTCATGGGACTACCCACCTCCCATACTTCATGTAGTTTTTAAGAGATGCTCACTTACATCTTTCATTTCAGGTAGAGGCCCCCTTAATCAAACTGGTCCATACACATGGCTTCCAGGCCAGGCTTTGTCCAACTATTCCAGTGTTAGTTCCCCTGGCTCTGTTTTCCTGATGGCATCTCAGCCAGTGGCAGGATGAGCTTCTATGTTTGATTTTCAGCAGACTCAGTCCTGTGGCTATAGGAGATAAGGGCCTCCTTTATGGCACACATAGACACCTTCACATCATTTATATGGAGCTCGGTGCTGGGAATTTGAGTCCCGAAGCTCATCTTTTTTTTTTTACCATTTTTTCTAGCAACATTAGAACAACTAGCCAACTTCTTTATATTTGTTAGTTTTCTAAAAATGTGTGAAAGTATCATATACAGTCACACAGCTTTTTGCTTTGTATAAGTGGTTGATTAGGTGTATCCAATGCAAATATTTTGCAAGTCTCTATTATAAGTTCAGTTCATGCCATGGACTATATCAGTATTCTTTTCACTACTGGAAAGAGTCATTAGCACCTTTACGTCTAATCAGATTAGAGAGCCCATTCCAGAAACACCAGAACCAATGAGAAAACTCATTTTCTAGAACCACTGTGTTTCTGCTACTAAAATCTATATTAGGGTTCTCTAGAGAAACAGAACCAATAGGATGAATATGTATGTGTGAAATATATTATAAAAATGTATATTTATATGTATATGAAATTGGATTATGTGATTTTAGAAGCTGAAAAGTTTCACAATGTGTAAATTTCAGTCTTGGTCCAAAAGCCAGAGTGTCCAAACCAAGAGTGTGAGTGGTGTGAGTTCCAGTCCAAGGACAGGGGAAGACTAATGTTGAAGATTAAGCAGTCAGGAAGAGAGACAGAATTCAACCTTCCTCTGCCTTTTTGTTGTGTTCAGACCTCTTCAGTGGGTTGGATGATGCTCACTCACATTGAGGAGGGCCATGTGCCTGACTTAGTTTACCAATTCAAATGCTAATTTCTTCCGGGAATTCCCTTACAGACACACTCAAAATAATGTTTAACCAGATATCTGAGTATCATGTAGCCCAGTCAAGTTAACACACAAAACTAAGCATCACAGCATCTTTCACATGGATCCTGCAGGCACTGTCACCAACTGCTTCTTCTGAAACCATAAGCAGAACACATCATAATCCATGTTTAAATGTGCTAGGTTGAATGTTTGAAATCAGGACTCTGCTGGAATATCAGGATGCATAATTACTGCACATATTGTATAGTGCTGGCTACCTGAGTTCTCCCTACCTGAGACATCCTTCTGGCTAGGTTGTCAGCCATTCACTTAAATACCTTTTATAGTGGAGGCCAAAAGACTGCAGGCTGCTAGCCCTGAAGACCTTGGAGACTAGAGCATCATCATTATTAGGTACAGCAAGTAATTTTCCATCACTGTACCATGGTTTCCTCATTGTCAAAATGGACATAATGATGGCATCTATCACATAGAGTTGCTGTGAGGACTAAATGAATAAGTAGATATATGGAAAGATATGTATGTTGGAATAATGTCTGGCATAGCGTAAGAGCTCTAGTAATGCTCTCTATTGCTGTCATTATCATTATTTCTGTTCTTACAGAATTGATACGTGTCAACAGTTCTCTTAGAATGGTGCACATTTTACCATATTTTTTTTATCATGCAGATGAAATATATGTAAACAAAGGCACGTATTTAAATTAATATTTTGTTTTTCATTAGTGGTCTTATATATTGGTCCTGTACCTCTCGGCCAATGTTAATCTTTAGGAAAGAGAAACACTGTTCCACTTTTAGTAAATGACAATGAGTAGAGAGTCATTCATTCATTCGTGCATGCATTTATGCAACAGGTATTTATTGAGCCTTTTGTGCCAGGCTCTTTGCTAGCCCCTTAATGAAAATTACAGATTATTTGTTTAATGTTTTTTTTTTTTTCTTGTTAAAAACTATTGTATTGGTTGGGCGCGGTGGCTCATGCCTGTAATCTGAGTACTTTGGGAGGCCAAGGTGGACGGATCACAGGGTCAGAAGATTGAGACCATCCTGGCCAACATGGTGGAACCCCATCTCCACTAAAATACAAAAAATTAGCCAGGCGTCATGGCGGGCATCTGTAATCCCAGCTACTTGGGAGGTTGAGGCAGGGAATTGCTTAAATTGGGGAGGCGGAGGTTGCAGTTAGCCAACATCACACCACTGCACTCCAGCCTGGCAATGGAGCAAGACTCCATCTCAAAAATAAAACAAAACAAAAAAGTGAAAAAGAAACTATTATTTCAAGAAAGGGTAACACCTAAAACTGCCATCCACCCCTGGCACCTCAGTGTGAGGGAAGGTTTGGAGAGAGACTTTTGAGGGAGGACTGGGGAAAGGATGTTGGGTCAGTTGTTTTAGGCCTGAGGACAGCAAAGGACAGAGGGCAGGTAGCTGAGAGGGTAGACCTCAGGGTAACCAGAGGAGTGGAGGGAAGGAGAAACGGCTCATTGGAGAGGGAGAGCCTGGCTGTGACATGGTCAATTTCCCATGTTGAACGTGACCTTGCTGGGCTATGCTCAGCCTGATTTGAATGGGGGAGGAGACATCCCATATTATCTTTTTTTCTCTTATCCCGCTACCTGATTTCAGTGTCTTTCTTGGAATCTTCCATTCGACCCACCTCTGATGCATCCTTCTGATTAAGTTGTCAACCATTCTCTTGAACATCTTTTTATAGTGGAGGCCAAAGGACTTAAAGCCACCAGCCCTCAGGAGCCTAGGGATTAGAGCCATACAAAGCACAGGAGTGAGCAGAAAGCACAGTGGCAGAGCAACCCTCCATACTACAGGGGCAGGGGTGACCCTCTACTTCAGGATATGAGTAGTTGGAGAGGAAGCAAACCAGTGTTGCCCAGAGGAGCCACTGGATGAAGTCATATGAGAGATGACAGTGTGCCATACATTATTTGAAAATTATACATGGGTTAACTTTTTAAATTCTCACAGTGATCCAAGAAATGAGTACTTGAATTATATCTGTTTTACAGACAAAGAAATCAATGCACAGGGAACAGAGGGCTCTATTGTGACTTAGACTTGAATGATGGGTAGGATTTAGTTATACAAAGGGAAAAGATGGAGCTTTCCAGAAAGAAAAGTAGAAAGGCCTCTCTTAATCTAAACTAGGAGTACACACCAATTTTTTTTTCTTTTGAGATGGAGTCTCACTCTGTCACCAGGCTGGAGCACAGTGGTGTGAGCTGAGCTCACTGCAGCCTCCACCTCCTTGGTTCAAGCAATTCTCGTGCTTCAGCCTCCCAAGTAGCTGGGATTCCAGGCACACGCCACCACACACAGCCAATTTTTGAATTTTTAGCAGAGACAGGGTTTCATCATGTTGGCCAGGATGGTCTTGAACTCCTGAACCTCATGATCCACCCGCCTCTGCCTCCCAAAGTGCTGGGATTACAGGCTTGAGCCACCACACCTGGCCGGAGTGCAAACCAGTTTTTAAGAGTCAGGATTCATCAGTCATTCAGTGTCCTTTAAAGAATTCTGCTACTTTAGAAAATTTTGAGCTTCTAGCTTTCAGCCCCACTATGTGCACTAGCTCTGGGCCTTTGGCAATGCTGGTGGACCCTGAAATGCAAATTGCTAGAAAGATAAATGAGAATTGCTGGCTGTATTTAATTATGCAGCCTTCTGCAATGTGTCTACAGCAGACATTTTTCTTATGGATAGTAATTATTCTTGGTGTGCCCATCTGAGTGAGATTATTATGCTCTGGTAATTGGTTTTGAATCCTTGATCCATTTTTATTTGAGCCACCTTGCTGGAATCCTTTCTATCAATATTTGTGAATTGAGCCTGAGGTACACGTGCCTCTGAGACATAGCTTAAAGGTGATCTTGTTCTTGCCCTTCCCAGAAACCTGTCGAGGTGAGGGCAGATCCTGGATTATGGGAGGTGCTTGCTAGTACTCTCAAGCCCTGCTGAGAAGACTGAGTTTTACCCCTTTTCATCTTATTTCTGGTGATTGGAACAGAGTTCCAATCAATTTAGGCAAGAGGTGACTCCTGCTGTCTCACACTCTAAGACTACTCTGCTCACACTGACCTGTTGATTCACAAATGTAGCCCAATACTCATCTACCTGGCTGAATAAAGTACACAAAGTGTACATATACCCTACTCCAAGGCTCTCTACCCATAACTGTAATACAAATATAATGATAACTGCTGCATGAAGCTTATAATATACTGTGAGGGATGCATATAATCACAATTGTGAAAGTACTTCTCAATTATATGTTAAATCATAAATGGCAGGCATTGTCCTCAGCCTGGACTGAACTCCAGCAGTGACTCCCCTGTGACCTTGGCAAGTCAGTTTTCATTCCTGGACTTTAGCTTCATTGTTAGGAAAATGAAGGGGTTGTGTCTGATACTCCTGATTAAGTATATTTGAGAATCTATTTGCATGCTGGAGTCTTTGGCCCAGGGAAGAAAATAGAGGACACAGTCTCGATTTGAATGTGCATCAGGATTACCTGTCTGCCACAGGCCACAGTCCTGCTAACATGTCAGCTTCTGGGTCCCATCCTCCAGGGCTTCCCATTGAGAAAAGTTGAACATTGGACCTAGGAATCCTCATTTTGATTTTTTTTTTTTTTTTTTTTTTTGCGAACATCCCAGGAATTCTGATGCTGTTAGTCCGTGAGCCAATTTAGGAATCTCTGAAATAGCAGGTGAATAAAAGGCAAATGAAGGAGAAAGTTCTTGCAATGATACCTCCTTTTGGGGTATCTGGGTTTCTGCTGAGGTTCCTTTCTTTAGCTCTATCTCCTGTGTGTCTGGTGTGCTTGCCCAAATGTGCACGCTCATGTCCACTCCTACGCACCATTACAAACAATATGGGTTGAAAAGTTTGTTTTCTGAAAAGCACAATATGCTGAAGTCTTGGCAGAAGGAAAACTGTGTTATGTGCTGAAAGCATCATCATTTGCCATGCGTGAAAGCTTATGGCTGGAAGGACTGATATGCCATTTGCAGAGTATGTTTTACAATCATGTGCACGCACACACCCATACACACAAGCACACAGATGCACATACACGTTTGAGTAAGATCCCACACAATAAATATGTTAAGAGCAAGGAAAGATAGGAAGAATCTTTGTCTTTTCTGCAGCAGAGAACAGGGCACACCAATGTGTCAGTCATTTTCACAAGAAGGGCTTTTGTTTCTTTTCAAAACTGCCAGAAAATAGAAACATAGCAAGGGTTTCAGATGCAGTAAGGAATGCAGAATGCTGAATTACCTAGTCCAGGACTCATTTTCCCTCAGTGGGATAAGACCCTTGGTTTTTCATTCTTCTTTACTGGCTGACCAGATCTTCCTTGCTGGAAATCCATTCATTCCTAAATGGGCTTGACAGCTTCCACGTAGACCAAAGTGCTCCTCTTGGAATATGTACAGTTGTTGAGCAGTAGGAGCCAGTTCTGAGCACTGAACACATGTGATCACCAGCCCCATTTAGTTTTGAGCTGACTACCTTCGGAAGAAGTGCTCCTGTACCTTCAGAAGGAAAGTGTGCATGCAAGGTAATTTCCTTCTCCTTTTTTATAGCAGAAACAATTGCCTTTTTGGGATATAGGGCCAGCATTCTCTTTTGGATGCAGTAATCATACAATCACCATTTGGAGATGTGCAATCTCTCATTTTTATTGTAATTGTGGCATATCTTTAATTTGCTTGGCATAATGCACTTAATCCATAATTATAAAATATGCAACTAGCCCTTGGCCTCATTCTGCTCTCCCACCACAGAGGCAGCTTGGTGTTTTATTAATTTAACTTTGTACAAGCTAACAGATTGCCATAAAGGAAAACAGAGTTTCTCAACCAGTTCGGCTAATAGCTGAGCTTCAGCAGAGGGCCCTGTGGTATGTGTTGAACAATAACTACCTCTCTCCAGCACTACTTGCAGTTTTTAATTGAATTTCTATCCCATGGATATCATGTTGGAACTATTCATCTGCTCCACTAAGTCTTCTGATATTAAACAAGTTCTTTCAGGTTGTTATTGTAATACAAATATGGAGACAGTTGATTTCCATTAAAAATTCTCTGCCATGGTAAGGCTAACACAGTGAAGGGAGCTTATCCTGAACATGGCCAGGCAAAGAAATCACACTAATAAGGGTGAAAATGCAGTGTGCTTATCTTGTTTGCTTCCCTCTCACCCCCACCTTCTTTGTTTGAGAGGATTTGGTCATGCTGACAAATTTTGACAAATGACAAACCACTGGGGATTTTCAGATAGTTTCTAGTTTGGTTTTAGATATCTGCCATTTGGATCTGCCACTAAGAAGGCATGTCCATTCAGCTGGGTTTCTCTTCTACCTCCATTTTTCCTTTGCTGTCTTGTCTCTGGCACACATCATCATTCCAGTTGATGTTAGGAATATCTGCTGCTGAGAGCTTTTCTTACTGTTATAATAAACATCTTATAGGCCTTATTGCCCTCTGAATTGTGTATACTGGTACCTTTCCAATGTGTGTCACCTATACTTTCTGATGTTTGTAGACTGATTAGTTCACCAAAATTTCAGAACATCAAAACTATAGGGGCCCTCTGGAAACCCCTAAATGGTAGGGGTTTTTTTTTTTTTTTTAAACAAATGGAAGTAAACCTTATATGTAATTGGGATGGGTGGAATTAGGAATGGCTACTGTGTACTCCAGCTCTGTGAAGGTGTCATAATGGGGGAGGGTTATTGTCCTTCCTACTGTTACTCCTTTAGCTTGTACACCTAACCTCGAGTACATCTCATCATATTCTTTACCATATCCCTGGCTTGCAGCTCTCTTCTGCATCATGTCCTGGGAAATATTTCCTGATGACTTCTCTATTAGAAAACACCTTTGGGTCTGTGACCTCATGCTCTTCAGCTATCTTCTGCAGCCACCTACCAGTACCACCAAATCTTTGTTTTCATCATCATTTGAAACCACCTTACCTATAACATCTTGAACCCTTGAGTTACCCTATCTGATCACAGTCTCTTATTTATCCAGTTTTCTTACACTCTGATATTTGCTGAATTTGTATTTCCGTTGGAGTACGTCTTCCTTTTTCTCAACTCCCTTATTCTCACGTCCTCAAGTCACATGTCTTATCTTCCTTAAAAGATTATATGCTCTTCAAAGAAAGGAATCAAGTCTTCTACATACTCAATGCTTTGCATGGAATAGTGTTTGTCAGTTGGTAGATGTTTCTAAGTCAGGAGTATTGTTTGACCAATGAAGAAGAAAATTATACCCTGACTTCTGAAATGGGATATGCATTGTATCAAGGATGCCATCTTGGGACATAAGCATTTATTAGCATTTTGGTTTTACAGTAGTGGGTTATATGAACAATCTCTCTTGAGTTCAAGTCCTAACTGTGCCACTAAATAGCTGTGTGACCATGGACAAGTTACTTCCCTTAGCTTCAATTTTCTCATCTGCACAATGGGGCACAATAATAGGATCTACTATATGAAGTAACCATGATAATTAAATTAGTTAATGTTTGTAAAGTGATGAGTGTATATAGTCTCTGAACTTAGTAGACTTAAAAATAGTTGGTATTATTATTGGGAGTTTCAGATCGATGTTTACTTAAGATAAACCTTTGAAATTTCAGCATTGAAATGTTGAAGACTTTTGAATCTGTAAATTGTGATTGAGACCCAGCTGCTCTAATCAAATTCCCAGTTAGTTATTACCCCTGACCTGCCCATGTCTACCAAAAAAATAGATGGTCTCACAGGCTCAATGGTTCATATTAGAAATGTTTCTGTATTGTAAAACCTGCATACCTGTCTGATTGAATAAGTGCTCGGCTGATGGTTAGGACAAAGCTTTACAACGGGTATAGTTATTCGTGGTTTCGACTCTCTAGACACTATAACATGAAGGGGAAAGCCTTAGAATAGCTAAATAGACTCACATGGCAAAAGGAAAATGGCTGTTTTTAAAATGATACTACCAAACATAAGCCCACAGACTCTAAAAGTTTATCTGAGGGTTTCTAACCATGTCTTTTCTCCCTAGCTATTATTACTCCATATATCAAGGCCAAATGCCAATAAGTAGCAAATTGTATTTCCCACCTTGACATGGTAGTTAGACCTGTCATTCCTTGAGAAAAACAGTGAAGCCTGCTGACAAAGAGGACTGTGACTTCAACTGTTGTAAGTCACTAAGGGCAATAAACATTCCTGAAGGAGATTTATTCTAAGGATTGTAATCATTTCCTGTTATAGCCAGTTTGTGTTGGATAAACGTGTCATCAGATGCTAATTACTTGTCTTGATTTTTCTGGCTGATGGAGGATGGTACTTATTTTAATACTGTCATCCTGATCTTTGGGTTTCTGCCTTTTCATTTGGCTAGTAACAAAGTAAGATTCCAAAATATTTTCTAGATATGTACTCTTCACATTAATCTGTAGAAGCATAGAGGTTGTATGGCACTTATAGATCTGTTTCCACAGGCACAATATCAAATACCCCAAAATGCTTTCTGATCCTTCCAGAAAATAATAATATCTCAGGGTTCTATAAAAGAGAGAGCCTGGGTTGGAAGTTAGAAGCCTCAATAGGGGTTTTCATAGCACTGACCTTGTTGACTTTAGAATGAGGAGTATTCCTCTTCCTTATTCCCCCAAAACTCCATACCATGGCCAGATGCTGGCACATCGCACATACATTGCACAGGTTTTACTTTTTTTTTTTTTTTTTTAAGACAAGATCTTACTTTGTCACTCAGGCTGGAGTATAGTGGAGCAATCACAGCTTACTGCAGCCTCAACCTCCCAGGCCCAAACCTCCTAAGTAGCTGGGACCACAGGTACATGCCACCATGCCTAAGATATCTATCTATCTGTCTATCTATCTATCTGTCTGTCTGTCTGTCTGTCTGTCTGTCTATCTATCTATCTATCTATCTATTTATTGAGACAAGGTCTCCCTGTATTTCCCAGGTTAGTCTTGAACTTCTGGGCTCAAATAATCCACCTGCCTCAGTCACCCTAAGTATTGGGATTACAACTGTGAGTTACAGCACCCAGCCAAATCTTCCTTTTTAAATCATAACACCTACTGTTTCATAGTAATTCTTAACCCCCATTTCAGCTAGCCCAGTTATCATTATCCAGCATACCCTATGGTTATCCATATTATTATTTCCTCTTAAATGTCTTTTCTTCCACCCTTTCTTTGCCTTTTCACTTTCTCCATCTTTCATTGCCCAGCCCCAGCTCCTTCCAATCCACAGTGATCAATGTTTCTGTTTTAAAAAATTTATTTACCCCTCAGAACCTGTATTCTCTTATGTAAAGTGGATGTACTTACAATACCTCTCATGAAGATTAAGTGCACAGATATTTGACCCATAAAAGATTTTCAATAAATATAATCCCCACTCCAGTAATGTATCTTGCTGCCTGCTCTTCCTTCAAGCCCTGTGTGTCTGGGCCTGAACTGGGCACTGGGTTATAGATGCTGGTCACACTGTCAATAGGCTCATAATTAAATAAGGAAAGATGTACACAAATCATTTCAATGCAAGACCATCTAAGGGAATACCATTTAAGGACAGAAAGCAGAATAAGAGAAGGCAGGAAGGGAAATTGTACCAGGTGATAAGAAAAATATTTCCTGAGAAGGAGTCAGACACCACATACGGTATTTCTGCTCTACTGTTTTCATCATTTTCCTAAGTTTTAAAACATATATATTTTTAAAACTGTATAGTGAATATTATGATGAGTTTCAAAGTCTTCTCTATTCTTTATAAAATTAGTTTTCTTATGAGATTTCTTTAGGAATAACACTTATATTTTGAAAATCTGTTCACTTATTTATACATACTTACCTTATCATTTTCCAGAAGGGATTTCAGATGGGCCTGTATGGAATATCTTGACCATCGAGTTGGGATACAGATGTGGACAAGACATTCATGGACCCTACCCTTGACAAGCTGGCATTCTTGTAGGGAAGCAGATAACAAGCAATGAGATAAATTAATAAAACAACATAATTAGACCAGGTAATCAATTCTGTGTAGGAAGTAAAAGGTGCTGTGATAAGCAAAGGAGGGTGATGGGCTGGGGTTATGGAGAATTTCATTATATTAGCATTTTGGGCAAAGGGTTCAGTTTATTATGGAAGGTACTTGATGTTCAAGAAGGTTTACTCAAAATCTGCAAAAAATTTGAGCTATTGCCTTCCATGTTTATTATCTTTAATTATGTGTGTGTGCACACAAGCTGTATGTATTATATATGAAAAGATGTTCATAAGAGAAAAAGCAGAATTTCCCAATTAGAAGAAGAGCTAAGTAATTTATTTTATATGATGAAATACTATGTGACCATTTAAAAGATTTTGTAGGGGCTTTAAAAATAATATAATGCAATATTGGCATAAGAAATAATTATGTGGTTTAGAATGTAAGTACATAAAATTATGCCATTATCAGTCATGTTTCAGTCTGAATGTACTCTATATATTCCAAGTATGGAAGGCTTAAATACAGAGAATTAGAGGGATTGGCACAATGTATTGGATGTGCTAGGAAACACAGGCATAGATGCAACCAGTGATTCCAGCTGGCAGAGCCACAGTGGATGTTTTTCAAGAGCTCACCCTAAAGGCATCACAAATCTCCAGGAACCTCTGGTAAGCCCCAGCCTACTCCATCAGCAAATTTATTGGTTCTCAGGGTCAGATTTGTGTTAGAAAAGACGGCAACACATTTTTCCTGAGACTTGCTAAAAGTTAGGATTCAACTTTGGGGCACTTTATGATGGACAGACTATGATGGATCAGCATATGTTAGTTTTGTATTAAAACCATTGTAACAAATTACCAAAATGTAGTGGCATAAAATAGCAGAAGTTTATTATTTTGCAGTTTTTTAGGTTAGAAGTCCAATACAAGTCTCACTGGGCTAAAATCAAGGTGAAGTAGACTGTGTTCCTTTCTGGAGAGTCTAGGGGAGAATCTACTACTTGCTTTTTTCAGCTTTTACAGGCTGCTTGTATCCCTTGGCTCAGGGTCACTTTCTCCATCTTCAAAGGCAGCAATGACAGGTCAAGTCCTTCTCACCTCACTGCTCTCTGACCCACTGTAGCTGGGAAAAAATCTCCTCTTGTATAGACTCATATTATTAGATTAGGCCCACCTGGATAATCCAGGATACTCTCCTGATTTCAGTGTCTACTCTCAACCATATCTGCTAAGCCCATATTTGTGGCCCCAGAGACATCTGGGGCTATTATTTTGAGCACCACTATGCTAATGAAAAAGATGGTGGGGCTAGCCAGTATGAGCCCATTGACTACCTTTACGCAAGCCAGACCAAGTTGCCTCCTTAGTTGGGCAGGGCCACTTGATGAGCAAAAGGGGTTTCTGCTGAATTTAGAAAAGGCATCCTTTCTTCTAGACAGAGGCTGCCCTGTGCCAGGGCTCACAGCTTCCATAACAGAGCACAGGCTAGGTTTCAGACCCACACTTCCCCTTGATGGGATGCCTTAACCTGCACAAAACTATACAGAGGCCCTGGGTAGAATCAATGGATGGCAATATCTGGACGAGAGGTGATGAAGTCTGGTGAATTTAATTCCCCACCTCTTTCTCAGGATGGGATTGGAATGATGGAGATGTTAAGCCTTGGGGCTTCTAGGGATTCCACAGCTTTGATCCTCTCAGGACCCAATCCACTTTGATTCACTTCCTCATCCTTTCATTTATATTTTTAAATAACCATGTGCCACCTGTCTAAGCAGGCCATAGCTTCCTGAAGGGCAGCAAGCCTACATTATCTTCCCCTTACATTGCTTATTATACTTTACTATCAGATATTTAACACATGTGGCATAAATGTACCAATGACTAAAATAAAATGTAATGACAGTTGTAAAAGACCTTTAGGATTTAACAATATAAGCCATTATTATCTTTTTTTTAAAAAAATAGAAATATAGAGAAAAAGTATTAGACAGCAAAGTTCCACTTCTCTCTTCCGTCTTCCCATTTCTTGAACAATCCTTTCCCCCAATGGGACCTTTCTTTTGTCCAATGGCTGTTCTATGCTCCCTGCTTTTCCTTTTCTCTTTCAAAATCTGCTAGTTGGTATTGATGCTCAAGCATGATTGAGTTTATCACTGTGGTCTGCCCTTAAGGAATACATGCCTTTGATGACTAATTATAGGATTAAAAGTCTGCTTTGTGTAAAAGAATTGTTAGAGCAGGTGGGAGAAGCATTTTGGGGGCAGGGGGCTTCCTTGGTACCTCTAATATCCTATCCCATAGGTTGCTCGTACTTTTACCAGTGCCTCCAGCAGGCCCTCCCCTGTCCCCTGGAAGAAGGAAACTTTCTTGCAGAAACATTTCAAGTACATTATCCATCCCTCTGGCACCCTTGCCCTATTCTGTAATGTTACAATGCAGATAAGCACAGAGGTAGCATGTACGGTCATTACTGAGCTGATCCTGCTTCACAAGCTATCCATTTTGCAGTGGGAATGTTATGATGTGAGTCACAATTGGACTTCAAAACTGCATATTTGTCACTCTATATCTAGGCAAGAAAGACACTAACATTTCAAAATTCCTGAGATTGTTCTGCATATCTGACTTTTTAAAATTTATAACCTCTGAAATCTGAGAAATAATGCCTTGGAGTTGAAACTATGATTATTTATTTGCTCCAACTTCAACATCATTTATACAGCAAAGTATGAAAAAGGAGTTACGTTCCCCATTAACATCATGAAACCCATAGTTAATGCAGATTTAAAAGGACAGCTGCTAGTTTACTGGTCCCACTGATCATTACAAACACAGAAGGTTAGCAGCTGTTTGATAGCTACGTGCACAATACAATGAGAGATACAAATATGGGCGAGTGCATATAGATCGTAGTTTACTGAAATATTTCTGCTGATCAATGACTGTAGCTTCGTGGTGTGCCACTGTCCTCTTTAAATCAAAACGGCCTGTCTTATTTGTGAACTCTAGCTCCCTGTTTTGCAGGGAGGATAGAGTTGTGAAAGAAGCCAGTTAGCAATGCATAGAATGATACTTTGTAATCAGAATATTAACATTTTGATTGAACTCATGGAGCATTTAAATGGAAATATTGTGAAGACCAAGCTTGTGAGGGAGCCTGCAACATGCACAGGGTCTGTGCCTCTTTCCTTGATTAAAGAGAATTCTTTTAATAGGGAAAAAAGTAATAGATTAAAGAATCTCATATTAAGAATGGAAGGGTGGGTATTGTTCACTTTTCAATTGCTTGTATTTAAATATAGACAAGTACACACATGAGCAGCTATAAAGGCAGATTCTTTGATCTATGGATGATTGAAGAAGTGTGTAGTAATTTACATCAAAAACCAAAGCAGAAAGACTATGAAATGAGGTGTGACATCAGCTGCAATGCTAGCACCAGCTCCATCCCTAACTGGCCATGTGACCTTGGAAAAGCCACTTTACTCTCTGGGCTGTTTTTCACAGTGGTCAAATGGAGACAACACTACTTACCTCAAGGTATTCACACAGTTTTCATGTGGATTGAAAGGGATTAAAAAACTCTTTACGTCTTCAGCAGTGGGTAAGCATCCCTATTCCCCACTGGAAAAATGCAAATCTCCAAATAGGGGATGGAGCTAGTGGTGATGAGTTGCTCAGTGGATGTACAGTGAAATTTAGGAGGTAAATTTTCCTTTAAAGGGTTTTAACCCTTTGATTGATCTGCCACTGATTAATACCCCAGTTTTATAGAATAAAGGAAATATCTGGATTTTCTTTTCACAACAAATTGTGGATAGAAATCCACCTGATTCACCTAATACCTCTGCTTTGTTCTTAATCCATCTTAGAATGAAACATCTGACTGCTTCTGAAATGCCCAGATTTATTGCAAAGGTGGTTCCCAGGCCACTTATTTATTTATTTTTGTTTGGCTTTGATGCATGATCAAAAGTGAGACTATTTCTTTGGTCAAAAGAAATCTCCTTGCTTCAGACGCTCTTAGAGCAGAGCTTAGTGTTTGGAATGAGAAATGGAAAAAGTGACTATCAGAGCATCAGCTTTTGAAGCAAGTATCCTCAGAATGCTTAAGATTTTGAAGGTTACTTCTGGTAAATATAGTCTCATTGTTTATGCTTGGGAAGGAGCATGGCCTCCTAGAACTGTAGAATTCTACAGAATCATTTTACAAGTGAAGAACCTGAGACCCACAGAGAGAGAAAGCAATGGGAAATGTGTTTACGGATTTGACTCAACACTCCTCTTTAGGGATGATACATCCAGATGGCCACCCTTATACCCATAACATACACTATGATTTTTTATTTCCTTGGTCAGACTTCCAGTTTGATAAACCCAGTCCTCTTGCTTATTCCAATCTCTCCACCCAGTGCCACTCCTGGCCACAGACTGGGATGAGAGCATCTTTGCAGATATCAGAAAAGCTAGTGAACATTTGGACTGGAAAAAGGAATGCTAATTCATCATTTCATTAGCACATAATATTTATTCTCTTTACCCTCTCTTCCACTTCAAAGAGAATGCTGCTGATTTTTGGTGAAATGTGGAAGAAATCATTCTGCTTCCCAGGAGACCAACATCATGGAATCACAGGGAGGAAGGACACACATTTTAAGGTTATAGGTGGCTGTGCCACCTGCCAGTCAATTCTCAGTAGACAGAGAAGGAGTTTCACTTTTTAAATTCCAGAGCAGAGCAGTGGATGGGAGGGGGAAGGTTCCTGAACCTCAGTAAAGCTGTTTGCCACAGGGTCTAGTAAGCTAAGGAGTCTCCATGTTGGGGTGAGTGGATTTGACAGCAGAGGTGGAAGGAGTCTACAGGAAAGAGCTGCCTAATTAATCACAAACTATCAGAGCCCTTCAGCAGTAAGAGTCTCTGAGGTCTTAATGACAACCCTCGGTGAAGTTAAAAACCATCTTGGTATGACTTCATTTTCTTAGAGACACATGATTGATCTGGCTATTGGTGAATGGAGACACTGCGGCTTCTTTCTGTAGACGGTGTCATTAGATGAGAAGATTAAGCTCCTTTGAGCAAAGGCTATGCGAAGATTCTGAGTGATTCACCGGGAATGGAAGAAAGATAAAGAAAACTCTGAAATATGTACTTTTAAAGGCAAAACCTTAGACTTTACCTCATTTATTAGCATCATAAAAAGCTTGGTGGAGGGTCTGAGCTAAGAAAAATGCCTCCTTCAGGTCTTTAGGGATATCGCTCAAAGCAGCTGCTATCTATGAGGAATGTCTTATTTTTTATTGTTGGTCCTGCTCTGTTCCCCTTTCAAACTTTTGAATCCTCTGAAAAGAGACAGGGGTCTTTGTATTTGGAGCCTCTTAAGTATTAGGAAGCCAGGCTGGGCCAATTCAACTTCTTTTCCTGCAAGAAGGCTGGAAGGTAGCTTTGTTAGAACTTGTGATTAATTAGGAAGCTCTTTCCTACAGACTCCTTCTGCCTTTGCTGTCAAATCTGCTCACCCCAGTGTGGAGACTCCTGGGTTTCTTTTTCCTATGGCAAACAGCTTCGGTGAGGTTCAGGAAACTTACCTACATCTACTGTCTGCCACGGAATAGGGGAAAAAATGGTTCCTACCCTATGTGTTGAGAACTGATCAAGCAGATGGTACAGCCACCTGTAACAAAACAGGGCAGGCAATAAAGAGGGGTTATCAATGCTTCAACAGAAGCATTGGTTTACTCTTCTGGAATCATTCAAGTTCAGATTTCTAAATACCTCTTGGCAGGCCAAGTCACACATTTTTAGAAGGACTTAGCCTATGAGTTTCCAGTTTGCAGCCCTGAAGGTGATATATATCTTTAGAGGACAGAGGAAACATTTAACGTAAGTATCCTTTTGTCATTCATTTAACTCATCATCTATTTATTCATTACTCAGCCATGTTGAGACTGCTTATTGCTGGGTTACCCTGGAGGAGGCAGAAAGATAAATGAGATCCAACCATTGATATAAAGCAATACAACATCTACGATCTATGATATAAAAATCCGTATGTTGTATCAGAGACCTTTAACGTTATATATTTTACGTTATATTTAAATGTAAAATTTAGAGAAAATACAGTATAGTGAGCTTTAGGTGCCAAGGAAAGGAAGCAATTAGCAGACCATGGGGAGCTATTGAAGGTTTTCAACTGTTTGAGTATTTGGGATGGAATTTGGGAAGAACAATCATGTTATACTGTATGAGAAGTGTGTGAAAGTTTGTTCTTAGAGAAAGAAGGATCAGGTTCCATTGGGTATATGTAGGAGGTGACCCTTTTGAGAGGTAATATGGATACAAAATTCAACATACTTCATAGAACCTTTTGGTATAAGGAAAAAATGACATTTCTAAAATAGTTTTGAATTCTCGTAAATGGCTCTTTGGGTAGAAAAGCAGGTACCTATCAGCAAAGGTATCCATAATCTGGTCCCATGTAGTTTTCTAGCTTTTTTTCCCTCTTATGTCTCTCCAGAGGTGCTTGTTAACAATCCTAGTGGACCTAGATTGGTTATTCTGCCCAGAGCACCTCTTACATTTTTGGCTTTTAGATTGCTTTTCTCATACCATTTATTCTACTTCAACAGTAGGAGGTCAGGAGAGTGTGGGTGGACTAGTAGTAAACTTTAAATTCAGTATTTTAACTGAGTTCCTGAGAATCTAAGTGCCAGGCACCATGCCAGGGGCTGGGAATAAAGTAGACAGACAGATCTTTGCCCAGAAGCAAGGTTGATGACAAGGAGACTGGGCTGCTGCTCACCCACACAGGGAGCACTGTCTCAGGTCCTCTTGTAGATGCTCATGGGCACAGCCTAGTGGAACACTGACTCCTCTGTCAGAAGTTTCTCTTTACTGGACATTCTGGAATCACAAGTCATGCCCTTCTCAGGATCTTATCAACAAACATCTCAAGGACAGCAGATTTTAGTTTGTACTGCCAGGGAGACTTAGAAGATTTAAGAGAGCATACACACTTGTGTTTGAAGTGAACAAGAAGCACTTTTAAAATGTTCAAAATATTCCTTTCCTTCTCAGAGACCCTGCTGTGTAGGTGGCCCTTGTGACAATATGGTATTAAGCACTCAGCAGGACTTTTAATGTATATCTTTATGTACTTTAATTTTGTTAGGACCAGAACAGTGTTAATGTTCATCATCTTTTTAAATGCTTGCAGGGTATTAATGCTTAGGATAAAATGTTTTCCCCTCAAATATAGAATACATAACCATGAAACAATTATTTTTCTTTCTACATCTTTCCCATTCTTATGCCATCCTACTTGTGTGAATATGTGATGTCAAGATGGCTGTATCAAACTAGTCGGAAAATACATATGATGAATATCCCATTATTCTTGGAAAGTCTGGATGCATCTTAGTACTACCAAGGATTTCTGTATTTTTCCTTAAGAGTTCTGAGAATTTCTCTTAGCTCTCATGATCTGAAGCTGAATAGTTAAGACAATGATATGTGAATAGAGAGGAGAGCAAGAAAGAAAAGAAGAATATGTTATATCTGTTTTCTGTGACTGATGACTTAATAATTGTCAAAGTAAAGCAAGAACACTAGAACTGGAAAATACATTTTATCTATGCCTCCCATTTAACAGCTGAAAAGACTGAGGTACCATAAATATCAGGTGATAGTCTCATAGACACCCAGCTATTAATAGATAGCAGTTGCACAAGGATTAGAATTTCTCTGTTGGCTCCATGCTTCATAGTCCTTAAATGCATCTTTAATACTTTTTTTCCTAGTAAGACTGACTTGATTTGTGGTTTTATGCAATGAGGTGGAGGTGGAGGCTTTTATTTTGGGGCACATGATGCATAATGATTGGTTAGCCCTGTATGTTGGCAGCCAGATCTACTTGGATTCCTTTACTCTTAGTAGCCATTTAAAAACTCTCTCATTTAAGTGGTATTTCTCTCTTTACAGTATTCCTGGAAATTACATTTGAATATCTCTGTCACAAGGATAATGGTGAATTATTCCATTTATTTTATGAATTTAGTTTCATATGTGTCTATGTGTGTTCACAATAGGCACACACACGGAATATATCCAGATGCCAAATATGTAATAAGTTATATGTATTTATGTGTATGTATATTACATATAATATATACAGTTGTGTATATAATGTATAACATTATCAATCAATCAATCTATCTATTGATCTACCTCTCCGCTCCAAACCTAGTTGTAGAATTAGAATATTTCTTTAGGTGGGAGCCTGAAACAGCAGCCATTGGTGGGAAATGACTTGAAAGGCAGAATCTACTTGCCATCTTTTAATGTTTAATTTAAAATTTGTGAGAAGGTGGGGAAAATATTTGTTTCTAGATTTCCTAAAGAAAATGTTTTTTCCTGTGTTGATGGGGACAATTTTGAGGCTTACTTGAGGGGTTTCTTCCCACAATTTACCCACCACCTTCTTGGCCCAACTTTCTGAGTTAGATTAGCCTGATTAGAACATATGCAGGCTATTCACTGTCCTGCCTGTGAGATCAATTGCAGTGCTAGTTGCAGGAAAGTGTTCCAAAAGTAATATTTATGTGGGAATATTTGAGTAATCCTAGTGATTCAAATTTTTTCATTCAGCAAGTAATTTAATGAATACCTCGCTAAAGCATAGTAGGGAAAACAATTCATTGTAGAGTGTCTCTTTTACATGAATTTATGACTTAGTTGGGGAGACAAAAGATTCACATGCAGTGATTATATGAAAATTTAAAACCTGTGAACAAATGGCATAGACACTTTACAGTTCATAAATGCTAAAGGACTTCAGGATAAAAAATGATAATTGTGGACTGGAGTGGTTGGGAAGGCTTCTTGGGTGGGGGTAGCTTAATCTAAGGCTGAAAGGATGGATAGGAAAGAGCTGGGCAGAGAGGAGGCACAGAGGACATTCTAGAAAGAGGAATGGCATGAGCAAAATGTTGGGGTTGGAAACAAATGTGGATTTAGGGGAGACCTGGAGTCACTCACTATTGCTGGCATGGAGGGGGAAGTGCATAGGAATAACCAAAGATATAGTTACTGATATAGATTAAAGAAGATGGAGATGTTAGAGGGCTTTAAAGACTCCAGTGTGGAGTTTAGACTTTCTTCTGGTAGCTTGTTACTTAGAATGCCACTCCTAGACAAGAGTTCAGTTATAGGAAGGGGTGGAATTGTCACTCTGGGTCAGGTTGTTTGGTGCTTACTTTGGGATCTTGTCTGCCTCAAGATCCCCAACTGGTGATGTCGGTGGTTATAGTTCTCATCCAGAATTTTATCTAGATCTCATGTGAACTGGATTGTTTTCCACTGGTACCACTTCTGAGAGTTGAGCTCACTTATTTCTCACCTCTATTACTTTGCTGCTCTACTTATGCTTCTGTGGATGTTTTAATTTCTACTCTGTCTGTCATACATGATCTGCATCTGTCAGATCTGGCAGCGGCTGGATCTGCACGAGGTTTCTAAGTACAGAAGCTTGCACATTTAGTACAAGACCAGTTATCTCTCTTATCTTCCGTACTTTCCCAGCAACATGGGGAGGGGCAAGCCCATGAAGGTAGCATGAGACCAATGAGAGTGCTTCTAAGAGTTTGGGTTTATGGTATGTTTTTTTGAAGGCAGTTGGGAAGCTGTGCTCTCCCCTAGGACCTCTTTTACTTTTGCTTGCTGCATTGAGAGACATCATAGATTTCTTTTAGTGAGCATTGTAAAAATCATTCCCCTTACTTTTACTTTTTAGAGTCTCATACGATTGTTAACAGTTAACCTCTTTTAAACAATTTTACTCTTTTATTCCCCGGCTACTGAGAATAAAACTGAAAATTAAATGTTGAAATCAAATCCACAAATCCCCAGCTACCACCAGAGCAAAGTGTGACTGGCCAAGTAGTTGGACCAGGAGACTCATGCTGGCTGATCCCAGAAATTGAGCTTCATTCTATTTTCCTGTTAAGGAGCAGACCTTACAATACTCAGTGGAAATGCAAAGTGGCCCAGTAGGAGAGGCTCTTGTTTTCCATGTTTGTACAAACATGTGAGCTACATGTGCTACCAATGCAAAGTAAAGATTTTGTCCATTCTTATTTCACTACTTTTAACTACCTCTCCTGTACTCACCTTTTTCTCTATGTTGAGTCAACTTAAAGCCAACAATAAAACCTTGGAAATGGCAGGAAATTTGTAGATTACCTTCATCTAAGCCCAGAAGTTGCATTTTAAATTATTAACAATTCGTATGACAAGACTCCAATCAATCAGAGTAGAGAAAAACAAAATCGGTCAGAGTAGATAAAGACCAATAGGGTCGTGAGGATCCATGTGTATACAGGTGTTAGCTGGGAGGATCCATGTTATACAGGTGTTAGCCTTTTGGTTTTTGAGTTGTGAGAAGATCCTTAGGGAGTGACTGAGTTGGCTAGAAGACATGTGGGGGCCTTAAGGGCAACAACCATTTGTTTTAAAATTAAAATCTAATTGTAAAATTAAATCCAATTGTTTTAAAATTATTATGGTTGAATATTAGCCCTACTTATTCCTTATTTTATGTCATATATTTTATCATTAGAAAATGTTTCTCTTTATCTGTGGTAATTGATTTTTTGGCTCTGAAATCTACTTTTCTTGGTATTCATATAGCTACTGAAGCTTTTCTTTTTTTATTGTTACATATTTCGATCTCATCCTTTTGCTTTGAAGCTATTTGTATCTTTATATTTAAAGTGCATTTCTTTTAGACATCGTCTAGTTGAGTCTTTAAAGGCCCCAGTGAGGAATGTAGACATTTTATATTTGTGGTAGATTTCCCGTGCTTTTTAAATTTTTTTAAAATCCAATCTGACAATCTTTGCTTTTTAATTAAACTTTTAGATCATTTACATTTAACGTAATTATTGATGTTTTAAGTCTATTGCCTCTTTTTTTTTTATTTTTGTTTTTTTTTTTTTTTTTATTTTCCCTCTTTTTTTGTTTTTTTTTTTTTTTTTTCTTTCCCATTTTTTTTTCTTTTTTTACTTAGTGGATACAACTATTTATTGTGCCAGGTTAGGGGTTGCTTTTGGGTTTATAGTACACATCTTCAATTTATCACAGGCTAGATGCCAGTGACATTTTACTGTCTCACAACAGGCATAAGAACCCTGAAACAGTATACTCAGCTTCAGCCGTTGGACCATTAGAGCCATACATTTTATTTCTATGCATGTTATAAACCTCACAATACATTGTTATTATTTTTTATTCAAGTATTTTATTCTTGAAAGATATTTGAATATTAAGAAGGAGTTATATTTATCCATGTAGTCACCATTTCTGGTGCTCTTTGTTTTGTGTAGATACATATTTCCATCTGGTATCATTCTAACAGTTCTGCTTAAAAGGCTTTCTTTACATTTTCTTGTAGTACTGGTATATAGGTGACAGTTCTTTCACCTGTTTTTCAGAAAACCTTTATTTTGCTTTTGTTTATCAAAGAAATACAATTTAATTGGCTTTTTCCTTTCTGTACTTTAAAAATGTACTTTCTTATCATTTATATTATTTCTATAATATGATCTTCTTTGATCCATAGCTTTGTTCCATTCTATATATATATCTTTTTTCTATATTCTTATGTTTTTATCACTGATGTTAGGCAATTTGATTATGACATGCTTTGATGTTGTTTTATTCATGATTCTTGTGCTTGGAATTTTGTATGCTTCTTGGATATCGACTTACAGTTTTTTCACCAGGGTTTGAAAATAGTATTTCTTAAAATATTTTTCTGCACCCAGCCCCCCCACACACCCCCTCCTACTTTTAGAGACTCTGATTACAATTGTTGTCCTGCAGCACAGTGATTTTTTTGTTAATTTTTTCCCCATTTTTTTTTTCCTGTTTCACTTTGGATACTTTCTATTGCTGTGTTTTCAATTTCACTTACCTCTTTCTTGTAATGTCTAATCTGTCATTAATCCCTTTTAGTGTATTTTTCATCTCATTTATTGTTTTCATATCTGAAGGTTTGATTTGTGTCTTTTTATATCTTTCATGTCTCTACCTTCATGTCTCTACTTTTCTCTCTTGCTGCTTGAACTTATGGAATAAAGTTATAATAACTGGTTTAATGTCCTTATTTACTAATTCTGTCACCTGTGTTATTTCTGACTTGGGTTTCAGTAAGTTTTGTCAACATTGGTAAAATTGACATTTTTGAGTGGCTAATAATTTTTGTGGGGGGTTTCCTGTGCATCATAGGATATTTAGCAGAATTCCTGTCCTTTACCTACTGGATGCCAGTCCCATCTTCAGTCATGACAATTAAACATGTCTCCAGACATTGACTAATGTTCCCAGGATGCAGACAGTGAGAAATCACCCCCAGTTGAGAACTACTGATTTAGATTAGTTGATTTTTCTTCTTTTTATGGGTTGTAGATTTCTGCTTCTATGCATGCCAAATATTTTTTTATCTGATGCCAGATATTGTGATTTTTATCTTATTGGGTGCTGGATATTGTAAAATTTCTAAAAATAGTATTGAGCTTTGTTCTGGGACATGATTATGTTATTTGGAAACAGCTGAATTCTTACACATGTTTTGTTTGGGTTTACAAGTGTTTTGCCCCCCTACTAAGGCAGGATTTTTTCTGAATTATTCTACCTGATACCCCATGACTTATGAGGGTTGCCACTCTGGCTTATGGTGACAGTAACTGTTACTGGCCCTGTGTGAACTTCTGGAATTGTTCCTTCTAATTTTTTCAGGTGGTTTTTTTTTCTGATGTTGGGTATTTTTCACATACATGCACTAGTCAATAGTCAGCTGAAGACTTAGTGGGAGAGGGAATCCTCTCTGTATATCCAGAGTTCTCCCTACTTGTGCAGCTGTCCCTTTTTTTGGTACTGCTTCTTGCAAACTCTAGCTAGTTTGCCTGCTTTAGACTTCCTTATTCTGTCTGCTGAACTCAGGGAAATCACTGGGCTTCACTTAAATTTCTTTTCCCTAATGTGGCCTGAAAACTCTGTCCATGCAGTGGAAAGGGGCAATTGCAAGGCTTACCTAATTTGTTTACTGTCCCTTAGGGATCTTTCTCCTTCATTATCTTGGTGTCTAATGACATGAAAATCATTGTTTTATATGTTTTGTTTATTTTTAAATTGTTTCATGTGAGAGGGTAAATTCACTCTTTGTTACTCCATCTTGTCCAAAATCAGAATTGCCTATGCTTTATTTTATATCTGATAAAACTGAGGTCCAAAAAAGTTAGTTGTTGCCTAAGGTTTACTGCACCAGGTTAGTGGTGGAGCTAGCATTGGACCCAGATTTCTTTCTTCAAGGTTGATGCTCTTTCATTCATAATGCACTGTGACTACCACCTCCAAAGGTAGTGATTTGGCTCCTGGATCTTCAAAGACAAGATTTAAATCGCAAAGAGAATGAGCCTCATGGAGTTTCTGCTCCTCTTTGATCCTTGTTAAACACATTTTTCTCTAAATAGGTTTGTGACCCTTCAGTGAAGATGCAGACTGTTTGTCAGCGTGACTATTTTGTGAATATTCTTGTTTTAAGTTTTACAACTTTATATTGTTGGAAGTTGTAAAAACATGTGCCCCTTAAAAATTCCAGCTTGATGCTTAAAATGTCCATTCAGGGTCTGTCCATCTCTCTTGTTAGGAAACCTAGATTTTAAGTGTACTAACAACTTGATAATAATGGGCTAGCTCAGTGCTGTGTTTAGGGGGCTGCACTAAACTAGTTGGAATTAGGCATTGTTTTGACTGAGGGTGAAAGTGAGATTTTTGCCTTACCCGCAATTCTTACCAAACCAAGACCAACAAAAGTATCTCCAGCATGACTGACTATTCTGTTTCACATATGTTATTTGTCTGTAAGCTTCTATAGGCAAAGGCAAAGGCCATGATTAAATAGTATCTGGCTGGGTACGGTGGCTCACACCTGTAATCCCAGCACTTTGGGAAGCTGAGGTGGGTGGATCACGTGAACTCTTGAGGTCAGGAGTTTGAGACCAGTCTGGCCAACATGGTGAAACCCCATCTCTACTAAAACTACAAAATTTAGTCGGGCATGGTGGTGGGTATCTGTAGTCCCAGCTACTTGGGAGGCTGAGGCAGGAGAATCACTTGAACCCAGGAGATGGAGGTTGCAGTGAGCTGAGATCGCACGTCTGCACTCCAGCCTGGGTGACAGAGTGAGACTTAGTCTCAAAAAAAGAATTTTTTCTTCCTAGTGCTTGAGACACAAGGTACTTAATACATATGAGTTCTTTCCTCCCACTTTATGTCTTCCTGGGAGGCTGTACCATATAGTGTGTTCTCATTGTATACCTCTCTCCCTCTTGCTATTGTATTTCAGCCTTTTTAAAAGGTCAATCTCTTTCTGCCCCAGGATCCTTATACATGCCATTCTTACTGCAAAGCTCTTTATTTAACTCTTTGCATGACTCCATTTTTCAGGTGTAGCCTAAATGGAATCTCCTTTTAGAAGGAGCTGTTCTTTGTCTCCATTATGGTCCCTGTTTATTTCCTTGATTGTGCTTCATAGTTTCAGGTTTTCAACTTACTTATTAGTGTACTAGTTCATTGTCTACCATCCACTCTAGATTGTAAGCTTCATGAGAACCAGGATTTTGTTTGCTTTATTACTTATAGTTGACTTGGGTACCAAGGACAATGGGCAAGTATTTGGTTTACACTTGTTGGGATTTGTGTTTATAGCAGATTAACATAATGCAAGGCTGAGGTAGATACTTAGCAGGCACTTGTGGAATTAAATCTCCAAGGGTAGTTAGTTGGTCTCCTGGATATTGCCATGTGCAAAGCATAACCTTGTTCTGAGTATAGAATGACCAAGAACAAAAGCCTCTTTTGTCCACTCCCCACACTGTTTGCCTTGTCAGCTTTGGTGATCAGAGCAAGGTAGGGTGCAGTTCGCTCCAGTTTGATTTCACTTGTAGAGTGATTTTCTATCAGTAGCAAGTACTGACTGTTTTCAATGTTTCTGAAAGATGACAAGCCCTTTGTCCCACTTGTCCCCTTTTATGCCTTGACTGACTTTGGCCACCCAGTACCCTGGTGTGAGACCTTTAACTGGTCCTTTTGTAGAGTCTGTTTCTATGAATTAGGGCTCATTTCCTTCCAGATGCCCAACATGCCTTGCCATATCTGCCCTGCATGTAGAAAAGAATCCAGCAATCTCAATGGCGAAGTGAACAGCTCCTTGCTTTTCCAATTATTTCCTTCTCAGGCAAGCACTGGCACACTTAGTAGTCTGGTCAGCTTTCTGCTTTTCTGAGACTCTCCTTCACCCATTCTGATAAGGACCTCGAGTTTTCTCCTGTGGCAAATTTATGGCTTTCTCTAGCACCTGTTCCATCCTCCCTTTCTGCAACACTCTTAACGACAAATTATTTCATTGTTTAGCTATGTCTACTCCTGTCAATAAATTACTTCTTCCTGGCTTGCCCAGGCCTTTCTATTTTTTTTTTTCACAGACTTTTGGGGGCTTGTTCTTAATTATTCTGGCTGCTCATAGACCAGGCTTCCTCTCTGTTATTTGTCATGAACTCTGGTGTAATCACCTTTTTTCTCTCCACCCTTTGCTTTCTTATCATTGTTTTACACACATGTAACTGTCAAATCAGTTCCATTTTATAAGCCCACAGGTTCTCTAAACTGTGGTGTTTCTCTCAAATAGCCTTAGAGGAGGGAAAAAGGCATTGCTCTTTTCAGTATTCTTCATCTACCAACCATTTAATCACCAAGCAATTGCTGAGATTCAACTGTGTGCAACACCCTGGATTGGAATGAGCAGTGGTGGTAATGGTGAGTGGAGACAAGGTGTTGAATACCAGAGTTATATCTCACAGCAAATATGGAATCGTGAAGGCTCATGAGCTGGAAAATGACTGTGCTCCTAGCTGTGCTTTAGCAAGGCAGATTTGACACCATTCTGAAACCTGGACTGAGGAGGAGGAGGTTCAGAAGTAGAGCAATATAAGGTAGGGGAGTCTTAGAGCATCCCAGGTACCCTGTCAGGCAGCTGATCATGTTGAATTTCAATTGTACAGAAGGAGAGAGCAAGAGCAAGAAGGACCCATGTACAAGGTATTTCAGAGCTAGCAAGACTTGGCAGCAATTAGAGGTGAGGGACGGAAGAACAGTCATGATGATTCTAAAGTTTTGGACCAGGAAGAGTTGTAGAATTTGGTCCTATTACCAAATTGGGGAATGGAAAAGGAGAAGGAGGGAGGAAGTGGGGGAGGAGAGGTAGGTGCAGGAGAATGATGATGGGAGAAGTGATGAGCTCATTTTTAGCATCCTGTAATTGAAATGGCAACGGTTCATTGCACAGCATTTGGAAATGTGGGACAGGCACTCATGGGAGAGGCTGGAGCTGGATAAAGTTTGGGAGTCATCCAAATAGAAGTGGGAGGTGAACCAGAGGAGCAACCATATGCATATTAAAAAGCAGCTAACAGTGCAGGCAGGAGGTGTGGGGCTCCAGTGTGGTATGGACAGGCCCTGTGGGCTGTGGACACTCAGGGGATGGTGGAGTACCATGACAGGGGTTGTCAGGGAGGACTTCCTCAAAGAGGTGGGGCTGGGGCTGAGGCTTTCCTCTGCCTTCACCTAGCATGCTGTTTCTATTTTTACCCATTTAAATCCTTTTCCACATCTGGGCATAATTTTCATTTGTGCTTATAATCTTCAACCCCAAATGTTTCCTTCCTCTCCATTTGTGATTAATCTGAAAGTAGTGGGTAGAGGGCAGAGGAAAGATGCCCTTCAGATGCAAACTTGTGCCCCCTGCCTTAAAGGTAGTAAGTGATAGCCTCTCTTTGGAAAGCATGTTGGACAGCAGAGACTGAATCAGAAACTACTTCTTATGTCACACTAACAGCAGGGAGAAAAAAAAGAAGTGTTGTAGAGACTCATATGCACTTTGCCTTCCTGAGAACTCTCCTGTACTGTGTATCTTCTTTCGTTGTCCAGACACTGGCTGCTCCAGCATCCCTCAGCCCACACTCTCCTTTCCCTTCCTTTTCACAGCATCTATTTCTCAGTGGTGTGCAAGAATGTAATGAGTCCTGCTTCCTTAGCTTGTCTAATCAGCATTTCTCATCCACTACACTGAGTTCTGGCTTTGATGGCAAGGAAAGGGCTCCTCTGCTCTCAATGCCTGCCTCCATGCCTGTACACGCTTACATGTATGATAGGCGAAGAGTTTCAGACGCTCTCCCTGTCTGCTAGCTTTGCCAAAGCCATTGAATTAAGCAGGCAATTTCCTCTCACTTTGTTTCTCTGTAAATTTCCCAACCATATGGTATGAAGAGAGTTCTTGGATTATAAATAAACAACACTGCTTATAAATCTCAGGGTTTTTGTTTTTCCCTCCAATGGGAATAAATAGAAAGCATAGATTTGTAACTTCAGAAAAAATGTGTTGGAGAAGCTAATGTCTGTCTTTATATATGTATATAAATATTTTTCTTCCATTTCTTCTTATGCAGAGTCCCTTTTCCTGGGAGTTATCTGGCCAGATTCCATTTAATTTTTATTACTGCCGTTTTCCAACCTGGAGGTAAATTGTTGCTCTAAGGCAACGTGATAATAGCCACATGGGCCTGGCCAGATTGCTCTGACCAGATGGGTTTGGTACATCTTTTCTGCTGCTGAAGATGTCAGTTCCCCTCCTTGCAGGACAGAAACTTTCTTGCTGGTTTTATGGCAAAGGAATTAAGGGAATGAGAAGGATCCAGAAGACCTCAGCCTTAATAAAGAATCACAATATTTGGCAGCCTTTTTACCTGATTTCCTGCCACTAAAGTTAAAGCGAATCAGCTGGGCAAGCTAGCCACCAAAGACAAATACCAGGATCGGGGTCTGGGACTGGAATGGTTGAGGTGGGGGGCAACTCAAAGAAGGCATGAAGTGTGAGTGCAGATTTTGGTCTAAGAGAAAAGCAGACTGTTGGTGCTGCAAGGTCAGTGAGAGCAGTTATGCGATTCAAGAGGTAATGAAAGCCCACAGAAGGGATCGGGCAAGTGGGCAGGGGTCAGCCAATGGTGGCCCACAGGCCAAATGTAGGCTACTTCTTGCTTATATACTGCTTATGAGCTAAGAACAGTTTTCACATTTTAAATGGTTGAAAAAAATCAAAAGATTGCTACACTGTGATACCTTAGAAATAAGGTGAACTCAAAGTTTAGTGTCTATAAATAACATTTTATTGACATTCAACTGTACTCATTTGCTTACATATTGTCTATGGCTGCTTTTGTGCTTAATGGCAGAGTTGAGTAGCTGTTACAGAGACCATATGCTTCAGAGGGCCTAAAATATTTGCTTTTTGACCCTGTACAGAAAAAGTTTACTGTCCACTGGTCTAGGGTACCAGGACTTATGGTGGGAATTACGGAGAGCAAGCTCAGGGCAGGTGATGGGTTTAAACTAGGTGCTGAACTCTAGCATGCTGGGCTTACTCTGTTGGGGGCTGCTCATAGAATGAAATTCATTAGGGGCAGGTCAGTTCATTTAATGTGCAAAACTGAGGGAAACATGCATCCCTGAGAATGTCAAAGCAATGACACCTTCAGGTTTGCTAAGCTTTGGGAGACGGGGATTTATTCTCTCAGTTTGTCCAGAAGGTAAGAGTCTGTGGGCCTATCATATTTTCACTCCATCCTAGGGCCCTACAAAACAATTCTCTGATAACTCACACAAAGACATTGACTATTTAATACCTTTCCCAGAATTTGGTCTTTTCCAACAGTGATCTCAAGAAATGCATATTTCTTAACCCAAATGAATGGATATTTAAAGGTAGCCTTTTGGGCACTGGACAGATTGTTGGAGACAGTTTATGAGAGGGGGGGCTTCTTACATCACAGCATATACAGCTTCTAAGAGCAGTTCTACTAAAACATGTAAGATGCTTCAAAAGGCATTTTTATGATAGTTGAAGTTATCAATGCACTTCTCTTTAAAAGCAGGATAATTTCCACATTGAATAGCTGCATGTTCATCTAAGATTTTAATTTCTTTGGTACTGTTCCCCTACATCCAACTCTGACTTTCTCATACATTTTATGGTTTGGTCAACTATGGAATGATAGAGGAATTTTAGAAATCAGTGACAGAAACTAGAGTGAAAGCTTGATTTCATTTTTCCTTTGTGAGTGTAGAGTACAGTCTTTCTTGCAAGTTAAGCATTTTTTGGGTGCTCCTGGAAATGGAACGCTTTGAGCAAGTCCTGTGCTGGTCACTATGAGTTGAATGGGTTGTCTTGGGTAGTCCCATGTATGCTTGCCAGCCAGCCTTTGAGAACACACGTTCAGATATCTTCGGCCCATACTGACTTATCACATTCACTTAGTTCAGCTCTTTCATTCTAGTGGAGGTGGAAAATAGAGCGTTAAATCTCCATGATTGCACATCTGTTCCTTTGCACCCTTGACAGAATGGCTTAGGGTAGGTTTGTGGTGGCTTCTCTGTAAGGCATCTAGTCTCCCTGGCTCTATGTAATGTTTTCTGAGAGCCAGTGTGGTATCTGAAAAATGCGAGTTCTAAAGCCAGGACAACCTGTTTTCAGACACCCACTTTGCCACTTACCACTTAGCTAAGGGAATTTTAGCAAATCACTGGTCTCTCTAAGCCTAGTTTCTTTATTGAAATATTGGATAAAAGTAAAAAATTTCTATCTTATTATACAGTGCTCAACACAATAATTAGTTTCCTTTCATTGTGGTATTCTGAGCATCTAGAATACTGTCAGGCAAGTTATAGGCACTGCATAAATATTTGGAAAATGAAGAATAGGGACTTAGCAAATCGTATTTCTTTTCTTTTGGTGTGTGTGGTGCGTTTCTGGGTGTCTCAAATTAGCTCAAAGTTTCTTTGGGGGCCATAAGTCATTAACTGCTTTTTTATGTGTGAGATAAAATGCTAATTTCAGAATCCTGGAACCTCAATGTTATATTCCTGTGTCAAGGACTGATTAGATACTCACTAAACCTGTTTCCTCTTCATTCAGGGCAAACAACTAGACTACATTTGTCAGTCTTTGTTCATTTAGGTATAGCCTTTTGACTGAAATCTGGCCCCTGGAAAGAGGCTAGAAGTGATAGATGCCACTTTCTTACCTGGCAAAAACACTTCCCACATTTTTCTTCATGTTCTGACTCACCAATTCAATTGAGATTTCCTAAGATCTAGAGGACAGAGGAGCCCTAATATGAAAGGAGGCTGGGTCTTGAAAGCACTGCATAGAACAGAGCCCCTATTTCCCCCCATCAACTTGCTGATTCATGATGGGCTGTGATGTGAGTGAAAAATATACTAACATTGTGTTAAATAACTGAAATGTTGGTATTGTTTGCTGTTGCAGTTAGATGCTTCAATACATACTATCTCCAAAATGCATGTCCAGCCCTCCCATTCTCACATTCACTTTATTCTTTATCCTGGATGCCTATTTACTATTCCCAAGATATGCTTTTTTTTTTTTTTTTCCCTAGCACCCAGCATAGCTCTCTTCACACCATAGGCACTCAGTAAACATCTGTTGATTGATTTCTGGATTAAAGAATGAAACAGCAGCTTCCTATAAAATGTAAGCATGTTTTACATTAGGCAGACCTGACATTTGAGAGGAAATATTCATTTGAGTGTTCTTCTTTACTATGGGACTTAGTATATAGTTTTTAAACAGAGAATTCAGCTTATCTGGCACATTGAAATGTACAGCCTTACACACAGCCTTTCAGGGAGATTCCTGCCATATAAAAGGACAATTCAGCTGTACAGAGTTCTAGATGTGTTAGAGTAACATCGCAGGTAGGCACCATCCAGGAGAGAGGGTTTTAGGCCAGGGATGTATGAGCCAGCAGTCAATGTCAAAAGCCCGGAAGAAATGGCGTATCCATGCCAAGTTTTCCTACCCCCATGTAGTGTTTCATATGCAAATAACCTAACTTTCCCCATTTGTGGAAAGCTTCACCTAACTTTCCTTTTATGCTCTTACACCTAGGATGAATTGCATGGCCAGTGTTGATAAACCCAGAAAATCACAACTACTTAGCTTTCTGTTGCTTCCACAAAGTAGGTCAGGAAATGGAGGGGAAGTGAATTACTCTCTCAGATAGGGGTTATGCCAGGCAGATATCTGTACTTGCTCAAAATTGTTTTTTTTATCCATCGGGTATCTTGGACATCTTGCCATCATCCTAATGCTAAGATAACAATAATAGAAGGCATTTTTTAAGCTGTATATTGCCAAGCATTAGTTTAACATTTTCTTTACCCATACATCAGCTGCCATTTAGTGCTGTGACTGTCTCCAGGAGTTACCACTTTCCTACATCTAGGATGGCCAATGCCTAGCTGATACGGTATACAAAAACCCGACTCTCTTGCCTTACAGTGGGACATGTGTGTGCTAAGGTGTCGGTCCCAGAGCCTCCCTGGGGCTTCCAGTAAACCACATCCTTGTTTGTCTTTTGCTTCTTTCCAGTCTTGCTTCCCTCTCTCCCTTAAGGTTTTGCCTGAGAGCACTCCCACTATAGTTCTTGAGCTTCCAAATCCCAAATTGGGCTCTGATTTTAGGGAACTCAGCTTAGGATGTTTTCCATTTTCCTTAAAGTCAGTTTATAACGTGCTACAGAGATGCTGGCTCTGCTCATTTCTGTCAATGATAACACTATTCTCTCAGGCATTCAGGTTTGGTATCTTTAAGATATCTTTACCTGTTCCTTGTCCTTCACATCTGACCATGTCCAGTAAACAGATTATGCTTCTCCCTGTGTTTTATTTCTTGCAACCTACAGTCATCCAGGATAGTGAGATGGATTCCTGGCAAGTCTTTTTACCTCTGGAGCACATGCTTCACCAAACCATCATATAAATCACTAACAGCTTAGTCCTTTCAAACAGGCCTTATGTTCCCATTTCTCCTTGAGTTATCAAACAACCCTGGAAGTACTTAGTTTAGATAGTTTTGCCCATTTTATAGATAAGAAAACTGAAGTTCAAAGAGGTTAAGTGACCTGGTCAAGATCACACAGTTACCAAGTGGTGGAATCAGGCCTTGAAACCATGTCTCTGACTTCAAAGTTTGTGCACTTAACCACTGTGCTAATATATTCCATTTGGCTTAATTGCTTCCTGCTCATGTATCCTTTACTCATTTATTCATTAAAGATAGCGATTGAGTTCCGCAATGTGTCAGGGAGTGTGCACTGGAGACTTGGTAAGGCCCTGGTCCTCAGAGTTTTATCTAATCCCACTCTTGAGCCCCTTTCCTACCTACCACCTCCCTCCTCACACCTCCCCCTCACCTACAATCTCTCCAGGAGAGGACTATCTCAGAATTTCACCAATGTGCTATGTCGTCTTGCCCAGCATTTCTTGGTGGTCTTGGTATTAGATTTACAATGATGTTTTTCAGCCCTTAGCCTTCAGGACTTGCTCATGTCTTGCTTCTAGTTATCTAGTGAGAGATGGTCTTGTCTCCCTAAGATCATATTATTCTTTCTGACAGTGTTCCCACTGGTGCCTAGATTAGGTGACACTGGCAAACTTCTTGTCAGTTGAATGCTTACATCACAGACATTGCCCTCGCTTAGGCAGTTTTTGCAGGACCTCAGTGGCCTCTCAGTGGTGACAGATCTGCATCTTTGGAGCATCAATCTGCATTTTGGAAGCAACCAGAAGCCATTTGGAGCTTGATCAGATGCACAGAATGTTGGGGATGGCAGGGACTTTTGAGATCATTGATTCCACCCATCTCATTTTACAGAGAAAGAGAGTAATCACACTGTGAAGCATTGTTTTTGGTTGGAAACAAAGAGTATCTGTAACAACAAGACCAGAAATCCAATAAACCAGAACTTATGGGGCTTGCTGAATGCTTGAGTTTGAGCCACTGGCGACGGCTGATAGGACCATGTTGCTGCCAGTCCTGATGGTTGTTAACTGGCTGAGAGACACTGTGTTTCTGACTGGGGTTCTGGCTCTTCTCTGCACCTTGACTTGCCCCGTTCCCTTTTCCCAGAGGAGCACTCATCTCAGGGAAAGTGCTGAGCTCCAGCGACTCTGAGAGGTCATGGACTCGAGGAATGTCTCTGTATTTTGAAGGGAGTGGGCTGTGAGGAACTAGCTCCTTGAGCCAAGACACTTGCAGGCTTTTGCACAGATTGACCATGAAAATGGCTGTCTTTCCTTTCCAGTTATACTTTTTGCCTGGGCTTCTGCAGCGTTCTTGTTCCAAAGACTCCAGATCCAGGTGTCTGAGATAAAATGCTTTTTCTGTTCAGTAGTCAGATTGCTCAGATGATAGGAAGTGGCTGGCTTCATCTTGGGAAGTCGTTCTTATTTTCCAGAGGAGAAATAGGGAATGGTGGTAAGACAGTGTAGGAAGGAATGAAAGCCTGTCAAGGAACTAAGCTGATTCTTGCCCTGTGCTTTATGTAGGTTTTCTCATTGAATCCTCTAACAACACTGCTTCGTGGCAATTATTATGCCCATGTTAGAGATGAGAAAACTGAGGCCTGGAAACGTTAGGCATTGTTTCTGCTGTCATGTTGCTATAAGTAGAAGAGCAGATATTCTAACCTAATTTTGACTCTAAGCATTCTCCTTCTTATATTGGTATGGTTTTCTAATAGGAAATGCCCATGGAGAACCCCGGAGCAGACGAGTCAGTAAAACCCTTGCCGTGTGATAACTTGATGAAGCAAACACTCAATTATTACCGTTTAAATAAACAGTCGGGCATTGAAGTGGAGCACATAGAATTTGGAATCATATGACCTGGGTTTAAGTTCCAGGATTGTCATTTGGTCAGTCACTTAACCTCTCTGAGCCTCTGTTTCCTCATTTTTATGACAGAGATAAAATACCTATGTCAGAGAGTCATGCTGAGGATTCGGTGAACTGTTTTAAGAGAAAATGTTTTGTGTAAAGCACTATGCAAATGTAAGTTACTTAATGCCACAGTGATTTAGGGTGACAGTCTTCACAGAAATTAATTACAGAGTCTAAGTATGTGCCAGAGTCTTGATCCCTGACCTGAAGAAGCTTATAGTTACGGTGAGGACAGGAGACTATGAAAATCAGAGGGGACAGGGCAAATTGTGTGCAGATATATAAAAGCAGTAGAAAACCAGAGAAAGGAAAGGTAACGGAAGAGCATGGTAGATAAGAGGGCTTTACACAGGAGCCTGGAGTTGAACTGTAAAGGTTTGCAATGAGAGGAGATTTGCAAGTGGGCTATAGATTTAATTAGAAAAACAAACAAACACAAAACAAGGCATGTTGTAAGTACAGTCCTGTTGAGACCCAGTAGTTGTTTGGCATAGAGCAGCAATTCTCAAAGTATAATTCAGGGGCCCCTGGGGGCCTCCACAACTCTTTTCAGAGGATTAATACAGTCAAAACTATCCTCTAATGATAATAAAATGTTATATGCTTTTAAAAAATCTTATTTTCTTATGACTGTACGGTGGAGTTTACTAGAGGCTGCCTAACATATGTGATATTATCACAGATTAAATGTAGAAACAGATACGAAAATCCATGTATTTTCTATTAAACCAGATATTAAAGAACTTTGAAAGAAATATTTGAAAAGTGAAAGAATGCTAGTTTTGTCATGAAATTGTTCTGTTTTGGAAACTATAGTTTTTTTAATAAAATTATGTTATTTATGTTAACATGTAACAGGATTATTACTGTTATTTTAAAACGAGTCAGTGTTGTGAATTTTTCTCAGATGTAATTTCTGTTGTAATATATATTGCTAGATATAATACACTTGAATTAAATATCTTGGGGTCCTTAGTCACTTTTAAAAGTATAAAGGAGTCCTGAGTCATAAAAATTTGAGAACTAACCACTGTTAAATACATAGTATTCTGGTATGGAGAGACAGTAAAGGTCTCATATTTTTTTTTATCATACTTCGACATCAGTGTATATTTCCTTTGGTATGTTAGAACATCTATGTCCAGGAATTTCAAAATGATAATGCCCAATGTTCCAAGTATGAAGTGAAACTGGTACCTGTATTCATTTTTAGTAGAAGTCCAGATTGGCCAGAGTATGTCTGTAAGGCAGTTTATAGCAATAGCTTTAATGATAAGTTTAATACTTTGAACAAGTAATTGCACTTATATGAATCTATTCTAGGAAAACAAATAATGATACATACAAAGATTTATGTCTGACAATATACATATTATGTGTAAGAATTTGGCTAGAAACTGACCAACTGGCCAGAGAAGATAGTTAGTAAATGATGATGCATTCATATGCTGGGATGTTATAAGGCTTTAAAATAAAATGATATTTTTGAAAAATATGTAACAGTATGTGGAAATGCTTACAATATTATGTTAAATGCAAAGTCAAGACACAAATTCTATAAATAATGACCCCAAATTTTGTAAACACACAAAGATTAAAGAAAAACACACGAAAATGTTAACTGGGCTTTTCTATATGATGTGGCTATCTTGCATATTATTTCTTGTTTTAATTTAAGGGCAATTCTACCATAAATGTTCAGTATTCTTATTTTTTAAAAATACCCTAGGGTGTGGCATTTCTTTTATACAAGGCTATGGAAACCAATCTGCAAAGCCAGCCCATGTCACGTGGGTTCAGGCGAGCACTGCCTCAGATCTTGGAGGGGACACTTCTCTGAGAGTCACTGTGATAGTTTAAGGCATATTCTATGAGTTGACAATAAATCCAACTTCTAGGTAATTGCTTTTTCCTGCTTAGCCTTTCAAAAGAAAGTTTAAAAAATACTGATACTGTTTTTTATGCCCTACTATGCTGGTCTATTGTCAAGAACAGTAGGAGTGTAGAATGTAGGATCCAACAGGCAATTGTTTTAAATGATGTGTATCTAACACAGCCAGAGAGCATAGCAATCACTCCACAATTCTTACAAAGAAAAGGATAAGTAAAATTTTAGGTTTCTGGGCCCAGAAGGAGATGAAGTTACTATGGCATTAGAGGCTCAAAAAAGAGAGCTATAATTCATTGTTGGTAACTGGGAATTTCCTCTTCTTGTCTCCTGCATTGGGAGATACCATGTGTTGGGAGACTTTAGCCCTCTTTCTATTCTGGATGGCCAGTGGGATAACTGGTAGAACTGGCCCGGCACAAAGGAGCATGTGCTTTGCTTTTAGTGTCTCACACCAGAAGAGTTTCAGTCAGAGGGAAATCTGTCTGAATGTGACTATTTCAGCCCCTGGGACATATTTTCTCTGAGGATTTATCCTGCATGGCATTATTCAGCATGATTTAGGGGTTAAAAGAGAAATTCAAGGTAGTCCCTTGACCTCAGAGACCTTATTCTGTCTGGAGAAAGAAGTGTCATGGACAGAAAGTTAAATAATGGCATAAAACAACAGCAGAAAAGAGAAAAAGATGTCCCAGAAAACAGATACAATGTTATCTGAGAATGACAAAGATGCTGAACACTGGGAAAGCAGAGGCAGGTGAGATGAGAGGCTCCATGGGGGAGGATGGCAGCAGAAGGAGATATTCTCTTCTCTCCCAGACTGAAGACTTTGGGAGGGGAGAAACTTGGCATTAATTGATAAAGTGATTAATGAAAGCATTGAGTGCCTTCCATGTGCAAGGCATTGTGCTTATTACTGAGAAGGAAAATATTTAAAGATGAGTGGGACACGGAATTTAGTTTCTTGAGGGCAGGAAGATGGTCTGAAAGCTCTCCATTTATTCACATTCTTCCATTAGGCGGCTGCACATTTTATCCTAGAGGTTTCTGGATGTCCCCAAACAGACATAGTTGTACACATGTCACAGGGCCCTGACTGGCTCTATGTAATTTTACAGAGAAATGGTAAACATCTTTATTTTTTTAGACAGAGATGCCTTGCTAAAACTGTCCAACACCCGCTAGTATGGGCCTCATTATTTTTTTTCCCCAGGAAAACGTGGAAACGTTGGGTCCGTTTTCCCTAGACTTTAATTTGTAAGTGTTGGCCACCTGCTGGAGGCTATCTTTGATTACGTGTAGTAAGCCCCCCCATCTTCTCATGTGTCTTTTGGTAGCTTAATGCTGATATGGTGGGAATGAGACAGCATTAGCCTGTCCACTGGGGATTATGTAACTATAATACAGCTGCCATTTGCCCAGAAATGTATGAGGCAGTTTCTCCTCCAGTGACAATATTGTTGGTCTACCATGGTGTTGCCCAACAACCGACAGCAAAGTGAACCCTCTGATATTAGGGCTATATAAGCATCACAGAAATCCTACGATGGCAACATTAATGCTCCCACTGAGCAGATATGAAACATGAGACTTATGTAATTAGCCTCAGGCTCCACAGACTGGATTTGAATCCAAATCTGCTCGATTCTGAAATGAATCCTCTTATGATTCTGTTGATGTGCCTTTTTGAATGCAGACGCTTATCTGTAAAGGGGTTCTCTTACAGATGTGTTGATTTGTTTGCTGATTAACATTGTGACTGTTTGGTAACAATCACCTTATTGCTATAATTTTTAACTACATGAGTGATACTTGGATACATTTTTGTTTGAAAACATCTCAACATTACAGGTAAACTCAAGTCCTTCTAGCTATACCACCCTAACCCACCCTGGTTCCCTACCCAGTGGTACCTATTAGTAGATTTTTTTTGTATTTTCCACTAGATTTTATATGAATTTGTTTACACACTTATAAACTTAATGAAAATTTATTGCCTTGTTGTATCTGGATATACTGTGTGTGGAATATGTTTAGTATTATGTTTAGAGACTTTTCAGGTCAATAACTCTGATATCTGTTTTACTCTTGAATGCTGCTGTATAGGTATGTGTGTGTGTGTGTGTGTGTGTGTGTGTGTGTGTGTGTGTGTGTGTGTGTGTCTAATATGTTATCTTTAGCCTTTCCCTGATGATTGTTATTCCATTATGTTCATACCAACAGAGATGCTGGAAGGCTTCTTTCTTTCCCTTACCTGCATGATACAAATATGTCTTTTGGCTGATAGGTTGGATTTTCTGGCATTTTAAAACCTAAATATAACAACCCAGCACTCTATTATCTGAACTGAGGGTCTTCAGTGAAAACTAATGTGTTCACACCAAAGAAAAAAAAGGAGAAAGAAAGAAACTGAAGATCTGAATGTTGATCTAACCCCACATACTTAAGCCTCTGTCCTAGCTGAAACATGTGCTGGGATGCTGCTGCTGGTGGATCTACAGCTTATCTGATCTAAACCATGAATTCTGCATGACTAGTCTCCAAAGACAGCTAACTTCCAATTTTCTGCATTTAGAACCTGTGATGGCTTTCATTCAAATAGTAGGAGCAGGAGGAAATAGAGATGAATTAATTATCCCGTATTATTGTGCCTCTCTTTGTGAGACTAGACAATACAGCTCAGGAGTCGGGTAATAAGAAGAGGTCAGGGAGAGTTGTATAAGCTTCTGCATGGCATAATCCTGACCGTGGAGTTTCTGAAGCAGAGGGTGAGGCAACCCACTTGGAGAATGAAGCTATTTAAATGACCGACTTTTGGCTTGAGTTCTGAAATTAGTTATCTGGATGGTTATTTGTGGTCAGGCTCGGCTTCTGCCATTGCAAAGATACAGATTAATGTGGCTTTGGGCACTGGCCCTAAGATGAGGAGTGGAACAGGCCAGAGGGGAACATCGATGCTTTTCCATCAAAACAACTCTCTGAGCAGCCTTTGGTCTGGAGCTGTGCTGTGGGAACTCCTGACCCTGACCTTGGAGTGGGCTGCGGTTTGCCACATACCAGTGCACCTAATAGCGTATGGGCTTTGATTGTTGACAATCCTTGGTGCAGCTCAGTGGAATATACCGGAAGGAACTGCTAGTGGATGCTCCCCAAGGCCTGGCACTTGGAAGCATAGTTCTATCTTTTGATTCTCCAGGCAACTGGGTCTTGTCGTCCACTCACAGTGAAAATTGGAAACGGTGGCTACAGATCCTTTAATGATTTATTGGGTATCCATATGCCTCGCCCATATTAAGTATAAGCAGTATAAATCAAGACAAAGAAAACAAGGTGATTTCCCTTGAGGACAATACAATCAGGAATTCATAAAAATGACAGCCATAAGCTTTTATGGAACAAGGGCTTTCAGCAGTTGCTAGGCTAGGTATCTTACTACTCTTCATTGAATCTGAATAACAACAACCCTATTGTCTGAGCTGAGGTGCAGAGGAATGAAAAGCTTGCACAGCTAGTTCTGGCTGAGTCCGGTTGTCTTTGTACTCCTCCAGTCTTGTTTTCTTTATGTAGAACTTTGCTCTGCACTTTAAGAAAATTTTTTAAAAATTTCATTTGTTATTGTTCTAAGAAGCTTTTAGCAATTGCTGAAAAGATCAAAAGCACATAGGTATATTCAGAGAATAAATAGGGCACTCCTAGGTGCAATTGATATAAATGCAGAGGAGGGTGTGGGTGGGAATTATAGGAAAGATCTTTGTAGTACAATGAGTACTGGAGCTGGGAATAAAAAAGGAGACAATCTGAACAATGGCTGTTCTTGAGGAGGGGGGAATGGGAGGCAAAGCAGGTAAACTACAAAGGCCTGGAATACCAGACAGAGGCAGATATTTGACCTGATGTGGCAGCCAGGCAGGGAAGGATGCTGTAGAGCGTTGGAGATCCAGGCAGGACTCTTGAGAAGTTGCCTTACAGACAAAAGCAGGGTAAGAACATGACTGGGGGCTGGGATAGAGGTAGAGGCTGATATTCTCTACCTCTAAGCTGATATCAGCTAGAGCAGCACCACCAAATCACACCCCTCCTGCTTTTGCAAAAGCACCCTTTCATTTTCCTATTGTGCTTGGCTTGTTTGGAGCTGCAAAAGGGCAGAGTTGAGTAGTTGTGGTGGAGGTCCACAAAACCCAAAATATTTACTATCTGGCTGTTTTACAGGAAAAAAAAAGTTTGCCAAGCTGAGCCAGAGCTACTTGAAATAGCCACAAAGGGGAAGCAAAGCAAAGTGCCTAGCCCATGGCAGATGCCATGACTGACAGATGTATGCAAAGGAATGAACCAAACAAGGCAAAGCAATAATTGCTAACAGAAAAGGAACAACCACAGTTGTGGTTTTTGGCCAGTTTTAGATTGTATCCCTCAGAAGGCAGGCCACTGAGGCGATGACTTCTGACTGGTGAAATATGCCAGGGGTAATGATCCCTAGTTTCACAGAGCTCAGGGGCAAGAAGAGGAGAGGAAATGAGAGGGCTGAGGACCAGGGTGGTAAACACCGGGAGAAGGTGCTGACTGGATAAGGAAAGCCATGTGCTCACCCAGATCCAGAACATCAGATAGCCCTGTGAGAGCTGGCAGAGTTCCTGTTTCTGGCCGGAATGGGGCATTAGGACAGGGAGGTTGAGCTGCAGTTCAGCTCTACTGAGAGGCTGACTTGGCTGCGTTGACTGGATGCTTGCCTTTTCTGTTTTTTTTTTTTCTTTTAAAATAGTAGGCCATATGCTTATTTCCACCAGCCTCTCCCCTAGAAGTTCACTAGAGGAGTGGGAGCTTGCTGGGTAGGTAAAAGGCATACAATAACTCACACCTCCACTCCTGAAATTGTCAGTGGGAGAGTAGCCCTGGGGGAATGACCAAGTGTCTGGCAGGTCAGCCTGGGGGTTCCTCCCACAATGTATCAGTCCACACTAAGCCCGTCTGAATGCCTCCAGATGAGACAAAAACTCAGTGAACAGTTTCAGGACTCAGACTGGGAGTTGATGCCATAGAATAGCCTAGAGCACCTCTAGAAAGTTGAAGAGGGAGGATGCCTAGTCTGTCACTCAGCGTCAGGTACCTGGAGAGTAGCGTGAGTAATAGGTAGCTGGCACGACCTGCCAGATGATGAGCAGGTGGTGAAGCCAAGGATTGGTGTTTCTTTGGAGATGATGTTGTCAATAGCCAGTGAAATAGAAGTTATGCCTTGAGGTGACCCAGTAACTCCACATGGAGATGTCACCCCAGAAAATCTTTTCTTCACAAATACACAAGAAGCTACATCTAAGAATGTTCATTGTAACATTGTTTATAATAGCAAATTTTAAAGGGAACAAAAAAGCAAGGGTAAACAGCGGTTTATTCATAAGGTGAAACACTAATAGCAATTAAAGTGAGTGAATGATGGCTAGGTGTGTAACACAGATACATCGCACAAGCTGAATATTGGGTGAAATAAACAAGCTGCGGAACATAATATCCTTCTGTGATAACACTTAGGCACCTATAAAAACACTCAAAAAGATTATGTGTTTTTTATGCACACAAACACTTGTTAAATCTAATAGTGGCCAATGATTGGCATTGCATTGTGTTTTCCTGTGTGCTGGAAATAATTCATAAGAAAAAAAGAGCAAGGGAGAGAGACACAAACACACACACTTGTGTGCACACACGCATGACAGTGGAGTGGGGTTGGGATAACCGGAGCCAGGGCATGGGAGCCAGAGCCCCATGGCTGCACTCACCTCATGTGCTGCCTTCCAGGTTAGCTGTGTGCACTGAACAATTCTGAATAGTAACTGGCAGAGTGCCAGGCCCATGGCCAGCTTGGCACACAGGTGTCATGGTTTCAGTGTTCTGAAAATTTCAGTCTTATGAACATAGTGTCAAGATTTGAGAGGCTCGCTTTAAAATTGATGATATGAGCCTGTTTTCTCTAAGTGACCCCACTGGCTGGTGTCTGGAATCATAAAGTAGAGAGGATGGTCTGCTTTCTTATAAGAGCAAGTTCTGCCAGCATAGCTGTCTCTGGCAATGGGGCTGAGACCTCTTTACCATTTGCCCCTCACCCCAGGCCAAATGGGCCCATAGAATTCTGTGGTCAGGGCAGTGTGCAGCGGCCATCCTGGAAAGGACAGAGTTGAGGGCACTGTTGGTTCCACAGGCTCGCAGGCTCCCTGAGGTATCTTCATCAAATGGTACTTGTTCCTTTCAGACCAAATGAGCAGAACCTGCCAGAGGCATGGAGGAGGCTGAGACATAGAGGGTGTCCTTTGTTGGGAAGTCCCTCCTTTCAGCAGCCGCTTTTGGAAAATAGCTAAATCAGTGTTAATCGTTATGCAGCTTGTGAAAGTGAGACCTTGTGTGGTGATAAGCGTACTATCTTTTGTAAGAGTTATTTGGATTCGGGAAGGAAGTTTGTTGTGACTTCCATCAGTCCTGCAGAGAGCACTGAGAATTTAGCTCTTCTAAGATTGTTGTTATAGATAGTATGAGGAAAAGATGCCAGTTGGAAAACAACTTATCATTGTGTTGGTGGTTTAATAAAATTTAAGGTCCACAAGAGACCTTAGGGTTATGTAAGTGAGACCTCTCATGTTAATGATGGAATGGAGCTTGACAAAGATGCTTTCCTTAACCAAACTTGAGTTAGGGTCCTCTGAGCTCTATTTAAATGAGGCCCCCACTTGGGTATGTTATCAAGAGCCCAATTTTTAACATGAATGCCTGTAAGTCAGGTTAGCCAGAATCTCCAAGCCTCTGTTTCTAATCAAAGTCCTCATCTTCCACTATAATCTAGGTAATATCTGACCACCCTGACTTGTATTCGGCAAGAGTCTTCTTAGATCAGTTTAGCAAATAATTACCCTTCCCTGCTAGTCATTTTTCATCCGCTGACCTCTACTCTGCCCCTTATCAAAAATTCCCACTTTTCCTTGTTCTATTGAGCCATATGTCTTTCCCCTACTGCAAAATCCCATTGCAGTAGTCCTGAATGAACTTTACTTTATCATTTTAACCAGTGTCAGAATAATTTTTTCTTTAACAGGCTTCGAAAAGTGGCTTTGCCCAGGGAAACACGTTGAGTGCATTTAAAAATCAGCTCTAGACTCTCTATTTCCAGGCTCCAGCTTCAATATTCTTTCTCCACACCATGCTGCCTTTATGCCTTCAAGAGTGTAGAATTAAGAAGTAATTAACTCTATAAAATATTTTACTTGGATTAATAAAAATGCAAATGACAGCCGCTAGAGATCGTGGTCTATCTCTACTCTTGCACTGCCTCGGATAGTTGCTCGAGGTGATTTGTTATTTAACCTTAATTCTAGTACAAATGAATTACAGACCCTTCCCTGGCAAAAGACCTTGCTAGACTGTAGCATCTGCACTCTTGTGCTAGTATCCAAAGCCTCAGCATATTTTCTAGGCAATTTTTGCTGTGTGTTGAGTTACCAATAGACATCAATAGTTGGTTAAAAACTTGTGAGTAGGTAAGGACAAGCTCATTCTTCCATTTATTTTTACAAATAAAGACAAAACAATACAAAAACTAATACATTTGCACCTGCTTTGTACCAGACATGGTAAAAGACACTGGAACTGTTATAAAAAATGGTTCTTGTTCCCCTTCCTGTGTCCATAGGTTCTCATTGTTCAACACCCACTTATGAGTGAGAACATGCAGTGTTTTGTTGTCTGCTCTTGTGTCAGTTTGCTGAGAATGATGGTTTCCAGCTTTGTCCATGTCCCTGTAAAGGACATGAACTAATCCCTTTTTATGGCTGCATTGTGTTCCATGTCGTGTATGTGCTACATTTTCTTTATCTAGTCTGTCTTTGATGGGCATATAGATGATGGGGTGATGGATGCAGCAAACCACCACGGCACATGTATACCTGTGTAACAAACCTGCATGTTCTGCATATATACCCCAGAACTTAAAGTATAAAGATAGATAAATAAATAAATAAATAAATTTAAAAAATGGTTCTTATCTTCAAGGAGCTACAATCAAGGAAGAAGTCCCAGAATAAGGACAGTATAGCCAAACCAATAGGATAAATGCTAAAATAGAAATATGTACAAGATAGTATGGGACCACAAAGGAGATTGTGATTATTTCCCCCCAGGAAAGCTGGGAAAAGGGTGATGCTGGAGTTAGATGTTGAGGGTTAGAGGAAAATTCACCAAGTAGAGGAAACAGGGATGGATAGTCAGACAAGAGCATGATGGGTACAGAAGCGGAGGGCAGTGAAAATGTAGGACATGCTCAGGAAAGTTTAGTGAGGCTGGAGAGAAAGGGGCAGAGGAGCAAGTGGTCGGGAATGGGTCTAGAAAGGGAGGTTGAAGCCAGATTTTATAAGACTTAGCTTGGAAGATGCAGCTTGACTGATTCCAGTGGGTAGTAACTACCAAGGAGCGAGGTGGACAGATCTGGTTCGTAGAAAAATAACCTGGTAACAGCAAGGACGATGGGTCGGGGAGGGAGAAGAGTAGAAGAAGAGCAGCAAATTGGAGGATTGTTGCAAACATGATGATGTATGAGCCACAGCATGTGCCTGTAGTTCCAGCCACAGCATGTGGCAGATGGAAAGAATACAAGGAATCTAAGTTATTTACGAAATAGAATCATTAAGACTTGGAGACTGTTATGTGTTCTAGAGATAAGGCAAGGAGAGAGATTGGGAGTGATTTCCAGAGCTTGTGTGCCTGCAGTAGACAAGAGACAGAGAATAAGAAGTCAGCTTTTAGGGGACTGATGATTAAAGTTAACATAACTGATGACCATGTGGAGCCAGTAGCCTAGGGAAGGGTTTAAAATATTGACAATTTGTTTATTCAGTAAACATGCTGAGTGTGCATAATGTGTAAAACTTTGTCCTGTACATTTTGGAGAAAGGAGAAATGAATGAATGCCTCTTCACTTTTGTTTATTTTTTAACATTTTAGTATACTGCATTCTGTTAGGAGGTTTCCCATGTGTTATATTTTTGTAACCTCACAAATGCCTCATGAGACTAAATTATCCCCATTTTTTTTTTTTTTTTTTTTTTTTTTTTTTTTTTTTTTGAGACAGAGTCTCGCTCTGCCTGTCAGGCTGGAGTGCAGTGGCGTGATCTTGGCTCACTCCAACTTTGACCTTCCAGGTTCAAGTGATTCTTCTGCCTTAGCCTCTGAGCTGGAACTACAGGCACATGCCATCATGCCTGGCTAATTTGTAGTAGAGATGGGGTTTCGCTATGTTGGCCAGGCTGGTCTCAAATTCCTGATCTCAGGTGATCTGCCCATCTTGGCCTCCCAAAGTGCTGGGATTACAGGCATGAGCCACCATGCCAAGCATCTTTTTTCTTCAGATAAGAAGCCTGAGGCTGCAGCAGGGTAAGTAACTTGTGCATGGTCATGCAACCAGAGATCTATAGATGTAGGAATGAAACAGAGATTTTGCTACACCCAAAGTTCATGTTCTTTCCTCTTATGAAGGAATTTTAGTGAGGTTCCTTGTTTGAGGAGCTTACATTGTGGTTGGGAAACAGAACATATAGAAATTAATCATGATACTATTGAAGAGTTAGAGAAGAGGCATGTACAGTGTGCCTTGGGTGCCTGAGGAGGAGGAAATTTGTTCTGGTATAGAAAAGAGATGAGCAGTGATTGGGAGGAGGGCTAGAGAAGATTTTACAGAGAAGGTGCAGGTGGGTGTTTACACTGGGCCCAGGAACTAGGAATCTTCCAGCTTGGATGGTGATGGGGATGGGGATGGGGGTGACTCTTAAGGGTCCTCACATTGGGAAAGAGGCTGAGGTCTGAGGATGACTTGAGCCCAGGAATCTGAGGCTCAGGGCATCAGGCTGATGTGATGCTGTAACTGTGTCACTATACTCCATCCAGGGCAGGCAACAGAGTGAGAACCTGTCTCTTAAAAAAAAAAAAGAAAGAAAAAACGTTATAAGTAGTTTTAAATACTAAGCTTCTGAAGCTAAGCTGTGGACCAGGGAAGCACTGATTAGCATTGGAAGGTGGAAAAAGCTCAAATCAAAGGTTGGGGCTGTTAGTTACTAGGGTGTCAAATGCCAGTTCAAAGCAAAGCTCAGAGCCAGAGTCTGGAACTGAGATTGTGGCAGATTTCAGGCTCCTACAAGGTCAGTTGACTACAGAGAAAATGCATTGACCCCTGTCCCTTCTAAAGCCTGAGTTGGAGAAGTTTTGCAAGTCTAGCCAAGGATGGTGATGACAGAAAGAAGAGGTGAGAACTGATGATACAGGTGATGGAAAAAGGGAGGGAGGTCTCTGTGAGGCAGAGTTTGGGGACAGGTGAACAGTATTGCAGGGCGGTCAACTACTTAAATCCCACTGTTTGGCACCCTCTCTCCCTCCTTCATCATGGAAGGCAGGATGAAAAGAAAGGAGCCTCTGCTTCTGTTTTTGGCATAGGTCGGTGTGCTTGAAAGGAGGAACAAGTAGCCGGTGCGATCATTGGAATGATGAACACCCCCCCGACCCCTGCCCCTGCCATAAGCAGCCCACTGTCACAGGCTTTTCACTCTGGACACACCCACATCATTGTGCCTGTGTAAAGCATCCAACCCTCTGCCTGGTGTGGTCCCATTTAGCCATTGAGCCCCATAAGTTCTCTGGGCACTTCCTGCTCCTCCAAGGGTACCTTGCTTCAGGCTCAATAGAGTGGGTATGAAGTTGGTTGTATCCTGGTGACCTCAGGAGACAGCCTGGTCACTCTCCCATGGCCTCCACACACAACTCCAGTACAGAGGGTTCGCTGGGGGGAACTTGTGCGCTTCCACAGCTCCACATAGAGCCGAGGTGGGGCATGGGGCTGAGTAGCATGGGAGTCAGGCAGTAGTCTCCAGCAGCTCCTTTCACCAAATAACTTCACAAAGGGCAAAAAAGTAGGCCTCCGAGAAAGGCTGGGAGCAAAGGGAAGCACACTTAGGTAGTAAGCAGATGCATTAGTCTAATTGCTCTTCTAAAATTAATGGGGCTTTTTGTCTCTGAAGATCACTTTAAGCACTCAAGTGATTTGGGAAGAAAGGTGCAGGTCGGCCAGGGGAGACCCTGGTTTTCCTTTAGGCATAGCTGCCGGTTGATAAAACGATCTCTCTCTTTTCTTTTTCTCTTTTACCTGCAGGTCGACAGATTATGGTACAACCTATGAAAAGCTGAATGACAAAGTGGGTTTGAAGACTGTCCTTAGTTACCTCTATGTCAATCCCACCAACAAAAGGAAGGTAAGAGGCTGGGGTCAGTAGGTCCTGAGCACTCCTGCTGGGTAGCCATGCTGAGTAGGACCAGAGGTTCAGGACAAACTCAGTAGTCATGGAGTCACTTTCAGAGGCCTGGTTTATATGCTGGGAACTTCACAAACGCTGTTTGTAATTCTAACAACAGCCTTGATATTAGTAATAATAGTAGCGACAGCAGCAGTGGTAGTAATGCCACCAGTAAAAGTATATATCAACGTCTTGTCTCATTTATCCCCACAATGAATCTATGGGATAGAAATTATTATTGTCCCCATTTTGCAAGAAAAGAAGCTAAGAGAGGTGAAGTAACTTCCTACCCTGAATCAGATGGTGGTATGTAACAGATGTAGAATGTGAGCATGGGTTTGCTCAACTTCAGAGTTGAGTCTTTCCACGGCCTTCCTCTTGCTGGTACATTTTTTGAGAACCCCTTATTCCCAGGGAGATTGTTTCTGCCATGTGAAGAAAAGGCAAATCCTGGCTTCTTCAACTTGATCCTGAGCTGCTTCTGAGGCAGAGGGTAGAGCCGGCTCCTCTGGCACCTCTGCTTCTCTGCTTGCCTCTTGAATTAGCAGCTAGGATGAAATCATCTAAGGTCAGACCTTGGCCATGGAAATCTACTGGAAGGAGGAGGAGGCCTGGATTCTATGGAACAGTGGTCAGTTTTAGAAAACAAACACTGCACCATATATTATCTTTGGGGGGACGTGCTCTTTCTCCAGCTAAGAAAGCACTGCTGTTTAGAGACTTAGGCAGACATGATTCAAATAAATGCACCAAAATGACCACATTAAAGGTTATTTTAATATTTCTAAAAGGCTAAAAACAAAACAACAGTTCCACCAAACTCTCCTCTTGCAATCTGATTTCCATTGCCTTGTGGTTTTGCCAGTGCTTTTTTCCTCAAGGTAAGCTCAGAAGTGAGCTTCAAGCCATTGCATGGATGTCTCTGACCTTTAACATGGTGAAATCCAAGCTGTGGCTGAGAATTATGACTGGCTCAGAGTGGAGCAGCTTTGCTCTGAGCCCTTAGCAGCATAATGTGTATGCATAGACTTTCTCCTCACCTCCACCTCCAGTGCCCCTAAGTACACCTAGCAAAGGGAGGAAGCAGAATTGTTGGCTTCTGGTTCAGCATTGATGATAGATAACCAAAGGATCCAGTCAGCTGTAGGGCCTCCCAGGCCCTAGACTGTGCCTACTAGCCAAGTGCCAAGCCCTTCATCATCAGGGTGGCTGTGCAGGCACCTGTTACTGGTTTTAGTTGAATAGTTTCTTTTTTCTTTGTCCCAAAGCATTGTCATTTTCACATTTTTCAGTATTGTTATTTGAATTACTGGATTTATAGCCAGAAGAAAGCACAGATTTCACCTAGATGAGTGGTTATTAATAGTTTCTTTTAATTTGCTTATTTCTAAATTAACATTTAACATTGTATGTATTTATATTGTACAACATAATGTTTTGAAGTACATATGCATTGTGGAGTAGTTAATTCTAGCTAATTAACAAATGCAGTAACTCACATAGTTACCGTTTTGTGGTGAGAACACTTAATACCTACTCTCTTATCATTTTTCAAGAAAACAATATATTGCCATTAACTATAGTCATCATGCTGTACAATAGATATCTTGAACTTACTCCTCCTATATAACTGTAATTTTGTGTTTTTTGACAGACATCTCCCAAACATTGCCTCCCCTTTAACCACTCAGCCGCTGTTAACCACCATTCTATTATCTAATTCTGAGATTTAACTTTTTTAGATTCCACATATGTATGAGATCAAGTGGTATTTGTCTTTCTGTGTCTGGCTTATTTAACTTAGCATAATGTCTTCAGGTTCATCCATGTGGTCACAAAAGACAAGATTTCCTTTTTTATGGCTGAATATTTTATTGTGTCTGTGTACCACATTTTCTTTATTCATTCATCTATTGATAGACACTGTTGATCCTACATCATGGCTATTGTGAGTAGTGCTGCAATAAACATGAGAGTGCAGAAATCTCTTGGACATACTGATTTCATTTTCTTCAGATATATACCCAGTAGTGGGATTGCTTGTTCATATGGTAGCTCTATTTTTAATTTTTGAGGAACTCCATACCGTTTTCTATAATAGCTGTACTAATTTACATTCCTACCAACAGTGTGTCTAACAGTTTTTGAACTTCCGCTCTTTTACACATGTGATTAAAGTTCTAGGTGGCCTGTCTAGAAATATGCCTGTGCCACAAAAATTTTCAGACATTTTGAGGAGTTTATGGACACCTCATATCCTACTCATGAACCCAAGATGTCCATCGAGTCTCGGTTAGAAATCATGTATCCATGCCAACAACCTCACTTTACAGATGAGAAAACCGAAGCCAAAAAAGCTCATGTAGCCAGGTAGAAAAAGGAACCAGGATCAGAACCCAGAACTCTTGATTGTCATGCCAGATTTATGTGCAAGAACTCAGGACTCTTGATTGTCAGGCCAGAGTTATTTGCACCAGCTCATTCTTTGCCCCTTTTCCTCTTAAATGGTCATAGTATAGAAGTTCAAAATTGCTTTATGATCTTGAAGTAAACCTTGGTGCCATGTCCTTGATGGGCACATGATAAAAGTTGACTGAATCAAGCCAGCGGTGATGGTATGATTTCTTCTCCTGCCCTTCTCTCTTCTTGAGAAGGAAGTGGAGGCCCACAGAGGACAACTGCCACCCAGGCAGCTGAGTGACAGCAGGTGAGTGACAGCCTTGTCTTTTGGTCTGATGAGTCTTAGTTTAGTGCCTCTCGTATCCCACACAAGTGCCTTGAGCTTATTGGGTCTCAGTGGGCGTATGGACTTTGGGCGAAGCAAGAACTGGATATCTGGCACATGGAAGGTGCCCTACAGCATTGATCTCTGTCCTATATCTGGGCCACAACAGAATTAATCATATTTTTATGTAGATAATAGGCCATTTTTGTGAGGATTTTTCTAAGTGGCTCCTGAAGGTTTGTACCTGTTTGTATCCACTTGGGTATTCATCTGTCATGTATGTTTCCTCTTGGACACTATCATAATATTCCTTTTCATCTTTCGCTGTGTTTTCTGCTCTTGACAGTCTGAACTCTCCTTAGCGCAACTAAGTTCTTAGAAGTCATGGAGACAAAGGACAGATTAAGGCAGATTTTGTGGGTTGGAAGGAACATAGAGTTGGGATTTGGTGATCAGTGACATGGAGATACCGCCTCTGTTTATCCTTTCCCGTGGTGACATTCGGGCAGTGGGCTCTCGGGAGCAATTTCTCACAGACACTATTGCTCAGTAAATAGGAGTTAGGCCTATTCTGTTGCCTGGTCTGAGAAACATCACCAAAATATAGTTAACTTCCATCTAGGAGGCACTGCCACACAGAAAGTTAAAAGCACAGACAATTCTTTTTCACTCAGATTAGGGCAAGATAAGCAGCAGGCCAATGGCATGGATTTATTTTTTAGAAAATAGCAATAGAAATTCATATTTGTAAGGATTCTATGTGATCTGAAGTGCTTTCTGAATCATCCAAGGAAAAATGAAATTGAATTCAATTTCATTTTCCTAAGTGGTACGTATTATATTCTGAGCCTCTTGATGTTGACAGTACACACATCATCTACACTCTAACTTTCTCATAACCAGGATATTCAGTTTAATAGAAATACCCCTTCTCCAGCTACTTAGGCAAAATGACGGTTTGATATAAATAAAAATACTCTTATTTGTTTCTTTATTCGTCTAGAACTCTGGAACCTTGTAATGCAACTTTGTTTTTAAGTTTCCTTCTTTAAGTATGCATTCAAGTTTAAACCTATGGTCATATGGATACTCATCTCAGTTTGTATTAGGCAAGATTGTTTGGATTCTGTTAGTACCCAGATTATCTGCAGCAACCCATTTCATCAGTCAGCCAGTGGCAGTAGTCTCTGGCAGACTTTTGAGTTTATCTTGTAGAAGCACTTACTTTTCACCTAATGAGTTATTTACTTAACAGATGGCTGCTGCTTTCCTTAGAGGCTATGAATACATCAAATGAGACTTGTTGCCCCTGGCAAAACAGTAAATTGAGCTTGTATTTATGTAGTTGCTCCCAAAGCTAATTGCTGATTTTTAAAACATTTTTGAACAACATAAATTTATCCAAATACAGATCGTTAATAAACCATTAAGTTGGAAGGACAGGTGTTAACCTGCGTATAGTTTCCTTCTACCAGTAATCATCCCAGTTAACACTAACTGAGCACCTACTATCCTAAGCTCCCTTTTAAGAGTTTTATCCACATGATCTGTAATCCTCCCAGCCACTTTGAAAGTAGGCGGGGTAAGAAAATAGACTCTAATAAATTACTCCAAGACTATATTGCTATAAATGGTGGATCTACAGCAGCTTTCCCAATGGGTTTATTTTAGGGACAAATTAGTCATTCAGCAATTCTGGGCTTCCTGGAGGTAGTTGGGATTTAGACTGGAAGTGCTATCTTTCTCACAGGCTGTGAGCAGGGTATAATCATTTCATCTAGTGGGTTTTATAATTCCCTGTCTAAATGAGAGAATTGATAAGAAATGTGTGAAGCTGCTTCTGTTGAAGTTGTCCTAGACTGCTGTTCTGTGGCATGGTGGCATCAGCATTATTTTAACGACCTTGACCCACTCTATATGATGTGAATTTTGTATCCCAGTTGTTTGTCTTTCTCTGGCTACTGGCCAATTAGCTCATAGCCTGGGTTTGAGCCCAATTTCCTTATATGAGCCCAGCATTGCTGAATGTATCTGAGCCTGGTGCTTAAAGATGTGGAACAGTATATTAACTCTGGAAGCAGGTGAGTGCATGGTTTGCCTCCCAGAGGAGTGGCTCCATTATGGTGGGGGCTAGCTCACAGCTTCTCCTTCCCCTTGCAGTAGATAAACATCCCTGGGTTCCCAGAACTCATTACTGTCAGTTGATTCTTGTCCTCAGGCCCATGCAGAATGGAAAGTGCCAAGGTCAAGTCTGCTGTGCTTTGTAAAAACAGGCTGAAGGCTTTGTGCCTTAACCAGAGAGGAGCCTGACTCCCATGGGTAAGGTTATTTGAGAATGAATCTCTGGGCAGACAGGGAAATGCAGGCATGTTATTGTATAATTACTCTGACTCCAAAGTGATTGGCACCTGCAGCTTTGGAGAGAGTGTATTGGAAATGGCAGAGTGCTGGTGTGACAGCCAGAGAGTGTGACCAAATTACTACAGTTAGAGGTATATGTGCCTCTGTGTGTGTGTATGTGTGTGTGTGTGTGTATGTGTGTGTGTGATTGTGTGTGATGAAAACTATAAGGTTTATATGAAAACTATAAGGTTTATAGTTTTCATCAGTAATGAGTTCTTTCTGTTGAGCTTCTAATGAGTTCTAGGCACTGGGCTAAGTTCCTTACTATACTTTATTCTAAGTTTTACTATTAACCTCCTGAGCCTGGTAGTTTTTTGTTGTTGTTATTGTGTTGTTTTTGAAATTTTGAGATGGAGTTTTGTTCTTGTTGCCCAGGCTGGCGTGCAATGGCACAATCTCAGCTCACCACAACCTCCGCCTTCTGGGTTCAAGTGATTCTCCTGCCTCAGCCTCTCAAGTAGCTGGGATTGTAGGCATGTGCCACCACACCTGGCTAATTTTGTATTTTTAGTTGAGACAGGGTTTCTCCATGTTGGTCAAGCTGGTCTCGAACTCCTGACCACAGGTAATCCACCTGCCTTGGCCTCCCAAAGTGATGGGAGTACAGGCATGAGCCACCTTGCTGGCCTGAGCCCGGTAGTTTTATCCCCATTCAACAGATGAAGAAACTGAGGCTCAAGCAGATAGACACTTACTTTTGGAAAATAGCTAATAAGAGGGGATTCAGGATTCCTGTTCACATCTATCTGACCACAGGGTTGATGCCACTGCCACAGGTATAAAAGACTAGGTGAGTTGTAGTCATCACTCTATTGGTGGTAACCCTGTTGTCTGGGGTTTTCTGTTCATTAGTGTTACAGGATTAGCAGTTTGTTGGAGGAGGAGGGCAGTCTTACATCCTGCATTCCTAATTGATTTACCAGTGAGAAGGATAATTAGTTCTAGGCTACCCGTCAGAAATATAATGGGAATGACTAGTGAGATTCTTACAGTGAGCAAGCTGCCTTTGTCAAGCTGTTCAAGAGGCATCGCGTGTGTGGTTGGTTGCTGGTTATGGCAATTTCGCTCTCTAGATGCAACACATAACCTTGAGCTATCTTTAAAACCCTGGAAAACCTTTATCCAAAACACAGCACAGAATTTTAAAATAATGGACTCCCAAGATAGTTGGAGGGTCAGGGAAAGTAAGCGTTAGGGTAACACACTTTCAATCCACAAATATTAAAGTCTCTTACACTAAAGTAAGGCCAAAAAAGGTGGAAGGGTAATTTTAGGCTGTTGAACAATCTTTTAAAAATGTCTACCTCTGAGCAAAGTACGTTGTGAGGGAGGGAGTTTCCTGCTTTCAGAAATGTGCAATTTACCTGGGCAGGCGAGATGCATGCAAGGAAATGACTACCTACATAGACCTGGGTTTCAAATTCTGATGCATGCAGGGCTAGAAGATAACACCAAGGAATGTGTGGGCCAGGTAGAGACTTGGCAGCCCCTCTCTACAGTGCCTTTCACCACTGGGCTCCAGATGACTGTTGTCATGTGAAAATGAAGGCCCAGCATAGCCAGTTATTGTTAGCATCCCTTTTAGCATGTTCTGAGTTTTAAAGAGATTTTTCTATACAGATTTTAATATGAAACATCTGTGTTTTGAAATGTTTAGGAGGTGGAGTTCAGGGTTTGGGGGCTAACAGGCAGTACCAAATCTACTTTTATCCCTGTTTCCAGTTGGCAGCATGTGGCATATTCGGAGTGGTAACTAAATCTACAGGTGAAAAGTTGGTATTTGCAAAGTGGTCTTTGGAGTCACAGGAGAACACTTTGTAGACTTTCTTGTTGGGGAGCTGCACTGATACCTTTATTATTTGTGTGAGAAATAAACCAAGTTAAGTGTGTCTTACAAAGATTTCCCTTTGACTCAAATGAAGCACATGGTTGATCCTTCATTGTAAAGGGACTTTTTGTGTCACTATTGGGTAAGTGACAATAGAGTAGGGGTAGGAGACAGATGTCTCTTTTCTGCTCTTGGCTTTGCCCCTGAATAACTGAGTCCTTATATAGGCCAGTTGCTTCTCAGGGCTTCCATTTCTCTACTTGTATAATGGCAAGTTTGTGTTCTATGCTTTTTGAAACCCCTTCCAGCACAGGTGGTCTGGATAGCCTCCATTTAGACAGTGTTTCTCAAAGGCCTTTGCGGTACCATGTGATGATCTGTGGATTCTGTGGCTCAATGGATAGCCTGCTGGGAAGTCCTTGACAAGTGTAATCCTCATAGCTCTTAGTTCTGTGAATACATGTTGGCTGACCAAGCCCTGTTACCCAGGCCATCTTTTCTGAAGTTATAGTTCCTTGGTCAAAAGATGGGTCCCTGCGACACACTGGCTCTGCTGGTAGAAGTCAGAGCAGCAGCACTACTTGACGGCACAGTTGAGGGGTTCTATCAGCATGAACCAATGCAACTTCATAGGAGCATCACAGTCGTTACCCAGGGATGTTCAGCTGTCCTCCTGCAGGCAAGGGAGCTAGAGATGCTGCCTAGATCTGTTCTGGTAACCTGGAATAGAGGATACCAAGTATTGGAATAGGAAGTGGGAGCTTAGCTCTGCTGTACCACACTCCCTCCTTCATGGCCATTGACTTAATGATGCATCAGCCAGACGTCTGTCCTCTATGAGCCTTTCTTTTTCCCTTCATAAAATGTTCATAATAACCTGTCTGTTAAGGAGCAAAGAAGTCTCTGTTAGTGCTAGTATCTGTTTCTGTTCATAAAGGCAACAAGTATCTATGATAATAATGAGAATGACAGTAACAATAATAACACAAGAAGGAGCTAGAGTTTTTTGAGAGCTTGCTGTATGCTGAAAATTATCCTAAATGCTTTATATGAATTAACTCATTTAATACTTAAACAGTGACTGTGATGTTAGCAATAGCATCATGCAATTTACAGATGATGGACGTTTGGCACTGAGATGTTAGAAGTTTGCTCAGATTTGTTGCTGATGGTCATGTGCCTTGGTTTAATGTGCTCATTTAACTCATTTCCACTCATATTTAATTATTAGACACACTGCATATTAGAACTTAAAGGGCTCTAGAGACTGTGCAGACCCTCATTGAATAGAAGATGCCACTTAGGGACTTGTCTGAGGTCATAGAGTCATTTGCCTCAGAGCTTGGGCTGGAGCAGTTTATTGACTCCTAGTCTAGTATTCCCTGCCAAGCCCATAAGGCTGATGACAACTGGAGGATTCTGACCTGATGGAGAACCTCAACTGGGAACAAGGTGAGCACAAATATGAAATGGGAGGAAAACAGCATTCCCCATGGGTCCTGCTGAATGTCAGTGGTGGCTCTACGGCTTAAAGAGATATCCACAGGCTCTCAGTACTCCACTCTCGAAGCCCAAAGGGTACTGCAGCTGAAATCTCACTTCACATGAATCTGGGAAACCAAGTTCTTGCATTCAAAACTGCCCAGTATGGTTGAGCAGCATGACCAAGGCCAGATGTCTTGATAAAGAAACAAGAGGCTGGGTCCCTGGGAGATGAGGTATCTGGGAAAATAATCAGGATTTCTGATTTAGGCCTTTCTGCTAACCAACTGCATAGCATTGGGAAGCCATTTAAATTCTCTGCTCCTCACCTTCTCAATTTGTAAAATGGGTTTAAAAGATTACTACTTACCTGTCCCCTCCTTTTAGAAGCATAACTAGCATGTTAGGTATACTTTGGTGGGTGGAATGGTTGTTAGTATTTTTTAGTAAATCATGAGTACTATTGTCCACTAGCTCCCATGCCTGGTCAGCAAACTGCTTTAATTTTTTTTTTTAATTTACTTTAAGTTCAGGGATACATGTGCAGAATGTGTGTGTTTGTTACATGGGTATACATGTGCCATGGTGGTTTGCTGCACCTATCAACCTGTCATCTAGGTTTTAAGCCTTGTATGCATTAGGTATTTGTCCTAATGCTCCCCCACCCCTAGCTCCTCACCCGCCACGCCCCAGTGTGTGGTGTTCCCCTCCCTGTGTTCATGTGTTCTCATTGTTCAGCTCCCACTATGAGTGAGAACAGGTGATGTTTGCTTTTCTGTTCCTGTGTTAGTTTGCTGAGAATGATGGTTTCCAGCTTCATCCGTGTTCCTGCAAAGGACAGGAACTCAAAGTGCTTTAATTTTTAACGGTAGAACACATGACTCAGCTGAATCTTTTTTTTTCTTTTTTAAAGAAAAGTAAATGCCAAATTGGGAAAGTTAACATAGGCATGTTGCTTTATGTTAGAATGACTAGGTTAAATCACTTAATTTTTATTTGTCCAAGGCAGACATGATATAAGGAATATGTACTACCAGAATAACTCTCCCTGGCTGCAGAAACCATGCTTCATGCCCATCTGATGTGCTGACTGCTTTTTGCTACTTTTCAATGGGCAATGCCATGGTAATGTGAATCCCATCAATGCAGTGGATGCGTGGGAAAATGAATATTTTCCCCCAAATCTTTAGGCAAAAGTGGGTTTTTGTTAGTTTGGGGCTTTCAGGTTTCTTTTTCCTCTGTTGGTTTTCACTTTTAAATCTCAAATGTTACTATTGAAGGTTGCAGGTATGCCAGGCAATGAGCAGGTGAAGAACCAATGGAAAAGTGTCCCAACATTGACATGTTAGCTAATAGGCTTCTGAACGTATCGCTGTGGCCCACAGAGAGGGTTGGAGAAGGTAGCAAGGAGATGCTGTGTCAGTTACTACAGCCTTAAAACAAAGTTGGTGTTTCTTTAGACTTTGAAATTGCCCCTACGCAGCTTATTTTATTTTTGTTTAATCAAATAAGATAACTTTTTCATGGCAAAAATAAAGAACATAACTAGGAGAAAATGGGAGTTGTAATTTTGCTTGAAAGAAAGAAGCTGCAGAAAGGGGAAGATTGTTACTGCTGGGATGGAGCTGGCATCAAGATTGCAGACTGGAATCTAGGATCCAGCCACCTGGCTGTGCCTCTAGTGCTGACCGCAGTGGCTGCTGGGCCTCCCCTGCTGCGCTGTGAGCTACCTGCTTTCAGCCTTCCTTGGAAAGGATATAGGTCTCAGAGACTTGGATTTTTTTTTCTTTTTCTTTCTTTCTTTCTTTTTTTAATTGCATTTTAGGCTTGGGGATACATGTGAAGAACATGCAAGATTGTTGCCTAGGTACACACATGGCAGTGTGATTTGCTGCCTTCCTCCCCATCAGCTATATCTGGCATTTCTCCCCATGCTATCTCTCCCCAACTCCCCATCCCTCACTGTCCCTCCCCTATTTCCCCCCGACAGACCCCAGTGTGTGATGCTCCCCTCCCTGTGTCCATGTGTTCTCATTGTTCAACACCCACCTATGAATGAGAACATGCGGTATTTGATTTTCTGTTCTTGTGTCAGTTTGCTGAGAATGATGGTTTCCAGGTTCATCCATGTCCCTTCAAAGGACACGAACTCATCGTTTTTGATGGCTGCATAATATTCCATGGTGTATATGTGCCACATTTTCCCTGTCCAGTCTATCATTGATGACCTGGAACCAACCCAATGCCCATCGACACTTGGATTTTTAAAGAGCTTCATGTCTGCCTTATCCAGGAGGCATGCTGCCACTTTCTCTTTCCCAGTCTTCTTCCTTGTCTCTTAAAACCAAACTTGCTGACTGCCTGAGAGAGATTGATTGTTCTGCTGATGGAGAGAAACGGTTCCACTCTTGTTAATTCACAGCCACCTCATTTTTTCTTGCCTCGTAAATTAACATAGTTACCAAGTGGCTAGAGCAGTGTTTTGGAGATGGGTTAGGGGAAAATGTGTGAAAGGAAGAAGTGAAAAAAAGGAAAGGAACAAAATATGAACCAAACCTCCCCCATTTACTGATTCCAAGTCCAAATCTTTTTCTTGGTGTATCCAGAAAAAGAACTAGAAAAGACCCCCTTGCACCCCAAAAGGGAAAATATCAGACCCCATTAGGGCTAAGAAAGCAGAAAGGAGAATCAATGAGGGGACAGACACTGGTTTAAGAGTTTCCATCTGCCTTTGCAAGTGTGAACCAGGAATGGAATGGCTGTGAGTGTGCTTCCATTCAAACTAATCACTTAAAGGAAAAAGAATCTATAGTAATTCTTGGAAATTCACTCTTAAGTCTCCCTTTCTTAGCAAATATATGTATATGGTTCTCTATATAAATTACTGCAGCGGGCTCTGGCCAAGAATTTATTTAAAGGCTCATTAAAATGATTACTAGTTTTTTCTTTTGCATTTTATTTGAAAATGGGAAGAATATAAACCTATAGCCTGGCTTTTCTCCAATGTGCCCTTTAAATTTGCATCGAGTATATCATATTTTTTTTAAAATAAAGATAATAATGATTTGCAGTAAGTGTACCCAGACATTTTAGATGAATAATAAGTTAGCCACTTACTGTACTTTTTAGGTACTTATGTTTGCCCAACATGTTTTAAAAATTTTATTTCTATTGCTGAAGTTTGATGTGTCTGCATGTGTGTATATGTGCATCAAGGTGTGTATAGATGCATGTATACTATTTCACAAAATATTGTGAAAAATTGAGAGGTAAGAAGTAAGAAAAAATGTCTGTTCTTCTTCTGTGTGAACTCTGATTTGGGCTGAACCAAGGATTAAAGGAAGCTTATATTCCTGGCTGATCACATACAATGCTGGTTTCATTTCACTGCCTGGCTCATTTAACCATCATAGTTGCTCAATAAAGCCTCAGAGAAGGGATTCCATTCAAGGTTAAATGGCAGCCAAGGGCACACAGTAATGGTTGAGGCAGATCCAGTAATTGGAGTGGGAAAATCAAGGGTGTGACCCAAAGGAGAGGCCATTGATCTGTATGTTAAGAGAGTCAGGATAAGAGGAAACAAAACACACTGAACATTGATGGGGGCTTCTAAACCATGCCTGAAGGACCAGTGGAGATCATGAGAATTTTACACTTTGAAAGCCTTTAAAAAGAAGACAGTGGGCCAGGTACGGTGGCTCACATTTGTAATCCCGGCACTTTGGGAGGCTGAGGCGGACAGATCACCTGATGTCAGGAGCTCAAGGCCAGCCTGGCCGACATGGTGAAACCTCATTTTTGCTAAAACTACAAAAATTAACCAGGCGTGGTGGCAGATGTCTGTAATAACAGCTATTCGAAAGGCTGAGGCAGGAGAATCACTTGAATCCAGGAAGCAGAGGTTGCAGTGAGCCGAGATTGCGTCACTGCACTCCAGCCTGGATGACAGTGAGACCCTGTCTTAAAAACAACAACAACAAGAACAACAACAACAACAACAAGACAGTGTATCCCAGTCTAGAAAAGTGAACGCAGTACCAAGCTTGAAGAAAGATGTTATGCTGTGGCATAATCAAAGCTGGTAAAAGATAGAGGCAAAAACCAGGCAGGATTTGGAAGAAAATCTAAGATTTGGAAAAGGAGGGAAAGGAAAGGGCAATCTGATAAGGAAATGACAGTATAGAGGCTTTAAGCATGTTGGTTTTAGCAGTTTCAAGTTGGGGGAGAGAATAGGGTATGACTAGATATTACAGACTCCCCAAACTCCAGGGAAGGGGATAGGACTCAGGGCAGAAGGACCTGGGGAGCCATAGCAGTTTTCTGAGCAGGGGTTTGAGAGCATGAGACCTGTGTCTAAGCAAGGCTGGCAACCAGCCTCTCAGACTGATGAAATATCTGTGTTAAGCATCCCACTCTGCTCTCTCTTCTCACATGTACTGCCCTCACTAGACCTTCTGGGTGTGTTTTCTGAACATCACAAGCAAGAGCAATTTTAGCAAAGTGCTTGAGAAGACAGGGTGATATGTTCTTCCTAATGTTCCAATACACAGCCATATAGCAAATGGATCTCACTGTCCCTGAGGTAGAGATATCTGTAACAAATACAATCACCACCACTGGTGAAAGAAATGACTCAATTTTTTTTCTTCCTTGGTGAGCTCAACCAAGCAGAGAGATTGCTACTGGCACACATGCCTCCTTGCCCCCAGTTCATACCCCCATTATTAGCCCAAGGTCAGAATGACAGATATCAGCACTTGGTACACACTCTACTGGTGAGCATATCCAGGTGATGAGGGGCAAGTGTCCTGGGATCCTCGGATCTGCCAGATGGCTCAGGGGTGGGTTTGGAGCCAGTGAGTCTCTGTCCCCACACCATTGAGGTCTGAGCTGCCAGGGAAGTGTGAGACACTGGCCTCAGTGACAAATAGAGGCCTCCGTCAGTGCTGGCAGCCCAATGTCGAGGGCCTCCTGAGAGCAGATGCAGACAGTCAGCCCTGTCATCCCACAGCACGAATCTAACTCTGAGAAATGGCTTGGTCTGTCTTATGATGACCGAACAGAGGAAAGAAATGAACCAGAGAGGATAGAAGTATGAGAAATGTATGTGATTATCTTCTTGGCAGGGCTGCCAGAGATAGGAAAAGTGGTGGTCAGTTTAGAGCTCCTTAATTATTTCTGCTTTCCCCCTACAGTCCAGCAAGGCAGTACGATGTGGAGGAAAGAGCTTCAGCATGCAGCTCATGCTTCACTTGCTGTGTGACCTTGAATATATTATTTAACTTCTCTGAGCCTTAGTTTTTTAATCTGTAAATGGGCCTCACAATAGTATTTTACAAAACAAAACAGCACTCATAATTAAATAACATAATGTATATTGAGTACCTGGCAGAGAGTAGGTATGACTTTCTTTTCCTCAGTTAAATGAATGCCTCGTTGGCTTTCCCCACTGCTCAATGACACCTCCCAATTCCCAGGCACTCCATATAGGTGTAGCCAGCCTTTCTATTCTGGGAGAAGGATCTATACTTCTTTATATCAGCATTAGACAAAGTTCTTTCAACTTCTAAAATAAAACAAATTACCCCATCCCTACCCCATTGCATCCCTTCTGCTTCATACTTTATTGACCCATCTGCCTGTGTGCCCTGCAGCAGGCAGGACCCAATGGCCCTGGGCTTCCGGCCCATATCAGCACTGAGTTAGTCCCAAAGGCTCTAATCCCTAGACAGCTCTCAGCAACAGGCCAGCCCCAGTGTCCCTGGGCTTCAAGCTGGCCCCTGGGGATACAGGCTCTAAGCCTATCCCAGCAGACTCAATCAGCAGGTCCACCCAGGTGGATCCAGACTGCGGGCCTGTCAGCCTAAGGACTCCAACAGCAGGCCCACCCATAGATCATGCTAACCAGTCCGCCTAGAATCTCTGGATGGCCTGACTACTAAGGGAATTTCCCAGACAAAGCCAGTCTGCGAAAATTGGAATAAGCATCTGTTTTTTTTTTTTCAATTACACAGACACCAATACATAGCCATTAGGATCAAGAACAAACGGGGAAATATGAAATCACCTCATCAAAGGGACAAAATAAAAGACAGTGATTGCTCCTAAAGAAATAAACATGTATGAATTGTCTGACAAAGAATTAAAAACAGGTGTTCTAAGGAAGTTCCATGAATATCAAGAAAATGACAGAGAAATAATTCAGTGAAATAAAATGATCAATGATAAGAATGAGAAATTTAACAAAGAGATTGAAATAATAAAAAAATAAGTAATTGCTAACATTTACTGTGCATTGTTCTAGTAAAAAAAGATATAAGGTAAATACTGTTATTCTTAATTTGAGAGAGAATGCATTGAGGCAAAAAGACTAAAGCTTCCTAGTTGGGCAGTGGCCAAGTCAGGTTTTGAAATCAGATTGGCAACTTTTAAACATAGCTCCAAAGCAATAATAAAAATAAAAGAAAAATTAATACTGTGTGTTATTGGCCTCTCTTGGCTTAGAGTGCCATGACCCTCCATAACATCTCTATATATATCTATGCAAAGGAATATAGATATGGAAAGGGATGTGTTTCCTTCTAGTCCAGCAATGTCACGGCTCCATGCTAAGAAGTTCTGAAAAATATTCCCTGCTGAGAGAAGTCACGGGAGTTGCTGAGTTTTCTTAAACATAGGACAAACAATGCACTAGGGTTGATGGGGGCAGTAAATAGCCTTTGAAAAATGCCTTAGTGTTCAGTAATTCACAAGAGTAAGCATCAGTGCCAAGCACTGGCATTCCCACTTGGAAGCCCCCATAGGGCAGGGGCTGGCTGGGTTCCTGAGGGCCTCTTTTCACTTGGGCAAGAAGCTACTTTGTTGACATCCTCACTCTACCTCTTAGCAGCTGGTGACTGAGACACATCATTAAATACTTCTAAGCTTCTGTTTCCTCATCTCTGTAATTGGGATGATACTACTATACACCTCCTAAGCTGACAGAAAGAATAAATGAGAAATCTTTGCGAATACTTTGTGTGTGATTGACCCATGGTATCCTGTGAATAGATACTATTTATTATTACTCTTGTCCTCAGTGTAATCTCAGGACAATGGGCCCCTGTAAATGGGATAATTCTGTGTTTGATCTATCCATTTATGATGGACACTCAGCCTGGGCAATTATGGCCCTCATTCAGGCATCTGGTGAGTGTTTGGAGAAGTGTGGAGCTGGCAAGTGACTCAACATTTGTCTGGTTGAAGCCTCTCATTAAATTTATGAAAAAACTGAGTCTCAGTGGGTGGAGTCACTTATTCAAGGTTACACAGCCACTTGATGGTAGAACTGATTTTGGACATCAGGTGTCAGGCTTCAAGCCCAGTGTCTTCTGATTAGATTACACAGGAAGACACTGCACAATACAGGCAGACGTGGGCAGATAGGTAGCTACAGAAGACACTGGCAATAGGGTGCTTTGAGGTGCTCTTATCTTTGTTCAGTAAACCTAGAGTTTCTAGGGCGCTGGCAGTAGAAGTGGCTAGGTTAAGCTTTCAAACCATGTGACTCTGGTGGAGAACCTGCCCAAGGGCATAAATAAGACCTTTAAGGCCAAGTTGTACTCAGAGCAACCAGAGGCAGCAAAATCAAAGGAGAATCTGAGTCAGGGTTGAACAAAAAAAGTCCAAATTGGAGAAGGTCTGTTGACACTCAAAGGCTGAGAAAAGGCTCCAAACAGAAATCTCAACCTCCAGAAAGGCTCCAGAAAGGCTGGAACCAACCTAGGTGATGGATTGTAAGACAGGGCTGGGAATAGTGTTCAGGACTGAGACTATGAGGTTATTGACAGCCTGTTTTTATAGGGCAACTTTTGCTTATGCGAGGGCAGTAGCAGGAGAGGCACTTGACTGATTAAAGCAGTTAGGCCAGGCCAGTCAAGAAGGACAGTCACAAAGGAAGAGTAGCACAAAGATAGGACGCAATTATCCAAAGTGGTCTTTGGCCTGTACCTCGAGTCTTCAATCATTCCGGGGGAGGCAGTGGCAGCACAGATATGCATGAAAGATTTCCTGACTCCGCTCCGGACCTTTGGAGAGAAGTGAGCTGATGTCAGAGCAGAAACTTAGCGTGCAGTTTAGCTCTGGAAACTCAGCTTGAAATAATGAACAGCTGGCTTTCTGGTCTCAGCCGCCCTGCCTTGATCCCAAATCACAGAGCATCAGCATTCCATAGCTCAAAGGAGATCAGCCTTGCAGACCCAAGGTTGTAAAAAATTATTTCTCTGAGAAGATTTTCTTGGCATTAATAGCTTCTGGAGAACCTGTCTTGCCTCAGCTAGACCCTAAGCAAATTGTAAATGCTTTGGAGCATTCCCTACCACTCTCTTCTCTGTAGTTATTAAGATTGCTTCTCTTTAGTCTCACAGCTGCTTGCATGTGAATGTATACATGCTGAGTGCACCCTGAAGTCTTAGGGCTGACCCATGAGCCTGAACGGTTAGCCCCTGGAAATGAGGGAGGAAGAAGTGGTGAGGAAGCAGACTCTACCCCAGTTATTCACTCAAAAAGTCATGCAGTCAGAACTTTTTACCTATCTTCTGGAATCACTTTTTTGAGCTTGTCAATCTTCACTCAGAAACTTTCAGCAGCTTCCCAGTGTCCACAGAAGAACATCTACATCATTAGTCTTGTGTTCATGTGGTTCTGTTTACATTGTGTGGTTCTCAGCTTATCTGTTCAGCCTTTTTTAATGTACTGCTCTATAGTATTAGTTCTATGCTTTGGACAAGTTTTATTTTAACTTTTAACTTTTATTTTTTAGAGATGGGGTCTTTGTTGTTAAGGCTAGAGTACAGTAAAGCAATCACAGCTCACTGCAGCCTTGAACTCCTGGGTTCAAGCAATCCCCCTGCCTCATAGTCAAGAGTTTCTGGGACTACAGGTGCACCACCACTCCCAGCTATTTAAAAAAATTTTTTTTCTTTCTTTCTTTTTGTTTTACAAAATAGAGACAGGGTCTCACTTTGTTCCCCAGGCTGGTCTTGAACTCCTGGCTTCAAGTGACCCTCCTGCATTGGCCTCAAAAGCGATGGGATTACAGCCATGAGCCACTGTGCCTGACCCCTTGGACAAGTTTTAATTGCTCCAAACCTCAGACTATTTTCCATAAAATGGGAATCATAATACTTCCCTTTGTCAGCAGTAATTCTTTGGCTCTACAAGTTACAGAAAACTCTGCCTTAAATGGAAGCATGGGAAACACATGGATTCATGTGATAGAGTCTCAGAGTAGGTAGCTCCAGGTTGTTAATTTTTTGGTTCAGTGACATTGTGGAGGACAAAGTCCTTTCTGTCTTTCTGCTCTGCCATCTAGAGCACTGCTCTTTGTCCTCTGGCTAATTTTTTTTTTTAATGATGGATGACAAGATGGTTAACAGAGGCTCTAGCATCACACCCAGACAGACATTAAAATGTACAGAAGTAGAATAGTAGACAACACATTTTCAGATGGAGGGAACTGCTACCAGAGGCTCAGAACTCCCAGCAGTGTACAATGTGTGCGTCATGTCAGGACAGGGTAAACCAGGGGAGACAGAATGGGGCCCAGCCTCCTCTAAGCACAGGCCCACATAGAGCAGGATACTGTAACAAAATACAGGTTCTGTTAGGAAGGTAGAAAGAGGTGCATCGACGGAAGTTGTAATAATAGGCAACCAACAATGCCTGCTGCACTGCCTCATAAGGGTCATTTGAGAATCAAGTGACATGAGCCATGTAAATCATGTAAATGTTAACATCTCTGCTATTTATTATCATTCCCATCTTTATGCTGGGTCTCCCACTGATGTGTGTCCACTCTACCTATCAAAATCGTATTCCTCTTTCAGTGTGCAGCTTAAATCTTGCCTCCTTTTCTGTCTCACTCTGTTACCAGGCTGGAGTGCAGTGGTACAATCTTGGGTCACTGCAGCCGTAATCTCCTGGGTTCAAGCAATTCTCTTGCCTCAGCCTCCTGACTAGCTGGAACTACAGGCATGCACTACCACGTCTGGCTGATTTTTGTATTTTTAGTTGAGATGGGCTTTCACCATGTTGGCTAGGCTGGTTTCAAACTCCTGACCTCAGGTGATCTGCCTGCCTCAGCCTCCCAAAGTACTGGGATTATAGGTGTGAGCCACCATGCCTGACTCCCTCTTTTTGAAATTTTCCCAGATACCCCTCTATTTCACCCAAATTTTTAACCCCAGATGAAACTTCTGTCCCTAATTCCCAAACTTCTCTGACAGTCTATGGACTGATTGCATCAAATAACAAAGGAACTTGTGTAGTATTGAATCCTAGACCTCACCTACCATGGAGATTCTGATTCTACAGGTCTGGGAAAGGTTAAGGCTATGTATTAGACAATAGATCTAGGCATTAATGATGTATAATCAGGTTTAGAATAATTTTTGCTTAAAATATGGGCTTTATGGACTGCAAAGATAGCAGATAACTTTTCAAGCTCAGTGTTTGAAGAGCAGGGACTGTATCTTGTATGTTTTTGTATCCCTGAGTATTGTTTAGCACACAGCCTGGTCATATTTATACAGTATCAATAATTTTAAAAGTTGTATTTTTACTGAACCTTTTGAGTGAAAGGATTTAAAATTGTTTTTCAGACTCTTTCTGGATGTGCACATAAGTATACTCATTTTATCCGTACCTCTAGTATTCTAAGATTTATAACCAAAAACGTTGACTAGTTTAGTCCTTTACCACTTCTTGCCAAGGAGGTAGACCAGCCTGCCTCCTTACGCTCAGTTTCGGCCTGTCAAGAATTCTCATCCTCCTTTCAGAATTATAACCAAGTTAGAAGGTCTGACTGTGATTTCCTTTAAGGTTGCAGAGGTGGAAGAAATAAAAATCGACTTAATACTGTTTCTGAAAACAGTCAAAGCTGGGAAGGGGCATTTTTTGCATGACTTGACTTTAGCAGTGATGATCTTAGCAGTGAGTTGTAGTACATGCAGTCGAAGTTGAAGGACGCTGAGAGATTCTGAGTAGCGGAACATTCATTTGGTCCATGAGTATTTTCTAAATGTCCATGGGGAATGTTGGCTTGTTTGTGTACTGAGGAGGACTATTAAGGAATACTAAATAATAGCCCATGACATTCTTACTGTGTGCCAGAGACAGGGCCGATCATCATATGATTAATTCTCAAAGCAGTCCTTTGACCTTTGTGAGTTAGATATTATAATTATCCCCATTTTGCAGCTGTGCAACTGAGGCGAAGAGATGAAAAACTTACCTCACTAGGAAGTTATTGACCTAGGTTATGAACTCAGATTTGATTGACTCAGGATTTCAGGCACTGACTCACTGCACTCTACTGAGTACTAAAAGGCATGTATCACTGCTTTCAGCAGATTTGGAGTCTATTTTATTGGGTCTCAACTCTGGCTGCTCTTTGGGATTACCTGGAGGAGCTTTAAAACATACCCATGGCTCAGGCCTTAGGCAAAGAGATGTTTAAATACATCTAAGGTGGGGTCCTGGGTTTGGGAATTTATAAAGCTTTTGAGGTAATTCTGTTGTGCTTCCAGCATCAAGAGCCATGGGTTTAGTTGAGTGAAAAAAGTCCATTCATCCATCAAATTTTATTTAGTGTCTTTTGTATCCTGGGTCTTTGCTCTTCTGGAGGCACGCCCAGGAGAGTGATAACTGCTGCAAGTCACAAGAGGAAGGAGGCACTGATTCTGCCTGGCAGGTTTGGGAAGCTCAGAAGGAAGCTATATTGAAGTAGAGTCAACACATCAGTAGAGGTTTGCTGAGGACTAATGGTGGGCTGGGGTGGGAGGGTTTTCTGGGCAGAGGAAATAGTACATGCTGTAGCACTGAGTTGTGAGAAGGTAAGGTGTGTTCAGGAAGCTGCATCAGTCTTGGTTCAGGTGGAGTTAAAGCAGCCGTGATGTGGTGGCAGAGGAGGGAAGAAAGTGGTTAGGAACCATGTGAACAAAGGTCTCTTGGGCTCAGTACAGGGCTCAGGAGTTGAGATTTTCTTTCTTGATGGGAGTCATTGCATCAGGTCTGTTTCCTAGAAAGTTCCTTGGGAAACAGAGTGAAGGCTGGATTTAAGGGAAAGATGAGACTAATAGAGTCCCATATGACACTGCTTTGCAAAAGCAAACAATATTTTAGCCACCTGAAGGCCCAACCATGACAGTTTTACCCATAAATTAATCTATTATACATTCATATGATGGAATATGGTGGAATGATTAAAGATTATGTGCATTGATATGGAAAGCTATTCACTATATACATTTTAAAAAGACAGTTTGCAGAACTGTATGTCTGAAATGGAGCAAGAAAATAAATATGGCTAACATGGTGTTGTAGGCAAGTGATGACAAGGACACGGATTCCTACAGTGTAGAAGGAAGGTGTGGAGGGGCCAGCTATGACAATGCTAGAAAAATAAAATCAACCCAAATTAGTGTTGTATGTTGGGATGAGAAAAGAAAATTTTAAGATGGCTCCCAGGATTTCAACTTGAGTGTCTGGGTAAGTGAAAGATTGCCGAGGAACTGGGCATATTGACAAAATGTAGATGGACTACAGAGAGAGAAGTAGGCGAATGATAATCAGTTTGGTTGGGGCATGCTGAGTTTGATACCATGGGACATTCAGGTGAAAAGGCGTTAAGCTGTTGGATTTATGTGTCAGAATCTTAGGAAACAGGCTTGAGCTTAAGAGCACACATAAGTCTCCTTGGCAAACAAAGATGAATTTAACAATAAAGGGTGTTTGGGATTCTTGTTGTTGAACATAGGATCAAGTGCAAATAAACCCAGCCTGCTATCAATGCAGCAAACAGTTTTTGAAAACTTTCTCTGTGATCGACATGGTGCCAGGCACAGGGATCACCAAATGAGCAAGTCTTGGTCTCTGTCCAAGGAAACATATAATCTATCAAGTGCTTTGGTAAACACAAAGGAGGGAGTGGTTAATCTACCATGAATGTTTCGAGGAAGATGTGGCAGAGGTCACATTTGACTAGGCTTCAAAACAGTGGTCCCCACCCTTTTTGGTACTAGGGACCAGTTTTGTGAAAGACAATTTTTCCACAGACCAGGGCACAGGGGGATGGTTTCCAGATGAAACTGCTCCATCTCAGATCATCAGACATTAGTTAGATTCTCATAAGGAGTATGCAGCCTGGATCCCTTGTATGCACAGTTCACAGGACAGTGCATGCTCCTGTGAGTATCTAATGCCTGATGATCTGACAGGAGATGGCACTCAGGCACTAATGTTGGCTTGCCCTCTACTTAACTCCTGCTGTGCAGCCAAGTTCCTAACAGGCCACAGACCGGTCGGTACAGGACCCTTGCTTCAACAGGTAAGTTAAGAATTTGCCATGTGGATGAATGGTTTTGTGCATTCCCATTGCAATTGGACTTCACTTTAGAAATTAAGCAGATTCCAGAAAATGTAGGTGTTAATTCGAATGCCAGAAAGCTGAACATAAATTCATTAGGAGAGTTCACTATCAAATCCAAGTTTTATTTTAAGAGATAACTAACATAGAATAAGTGTTTTAAAGTCAGTTTAAGTTCTCTTTCATCATACCTTGGCTTACCACGAGGCAAAACAACATTGAATATCTGAGTCAAGAAAGATGGTGCATACGATAGGTTTTCCTTCAGTCCTGAGCAAACAAAGTAAGTTTGGGTCTTGGAAGGGCAACCTTTTCCCCCACTCCCTCCAGCCAGATGCCTCATTCCCCATGGCTGAGTCAATACAAAAAGAATGAGTGAGTCAATTCTTGCTCACCTCAAGGGAGCTTGTTGAAGGTCACTCAGCAAAGTGGTGGCAGAATCCCATTGCTTTATGGACCTTGCCACGCTAATGGGCACTTCCAAATGATGCTTTCCCACATGTCTGGCCTCTCTCCTCTGGCAGTGCATGCGTGTGCTTTTACCGTTAATTACAAGGCACAGCAGTGCACAGTGGTTTGGATGCAGATGCCAGTGGAGATGGAAGCCAGCCAAGTAGTAGACGCTTGACCTGGTGAAGGATGACAGATTGACAGAGTTTAGACTCTGGTATTACCCTTTGATTTTGCTGCAGTTTAATGTGTTTTCTGCACTTCCAGGACTCCCTATGCATCACGAGCCCATTCAACCTCAGCTTGCTTCTTTCTTTACTGTCGTTAGTGCCTTAAATTTTTGACTGGGAAATAAATACATCAGAGAGACTCAAACTTTCTCAAGCTGATTTGGTTCTCAGTCGTTAGCAGATAAATTTATAACCTGGAATGAGGCTGAGCTTTGACATCTTCCAACTGAATGGCCTTCATTGGTCAGGGAGGGATGTTTTTCAGGAAGAAGTGTTATGTGACAGAATTTGCTTTTATTCAGTCCTTGCTCTGATCAAAATCCACCAGTGACTCCTCATTGCTTATAGGATTCAGGCCAAACCCACAGCATGGGATTAAAGCTCCTTCATAATCTACACCCAATGTTTTTGCTTGCCTTATCTCACTTATATTCTTCTACCTTTTTTGAATTTAGAGTCTCTATGTTTCCTTTACACTCCCCCAGAAGCACTAGTGCTTCTTAAAATGATCCTCCCTAACTTTTTTCCACTTACTTGAATTCCAACCATCTTCAGGGCTCTGTGCAGAAGTCACTTCCAAGGGGGCCCTTCCTAATCATCTTGGCCCAGTGTTTCCTCCCACATTTACACCAACATATTATCTTTTAATGTTCCTATCTGTATAAATATGGCTAGTTCTTTTAGGTTAGGCACTGTTTTCCCCATTCTTGTAACCATCATAGTGCCTGGCACGTCTTGCAGGCTCTCTTGCTGCCTTGTGGGGAAGCCGTGATGCAGGTGTTGAAGGCAGATCCAGGGTAGCTGGATCACAGCCACTTGTCAATTGTTCTCAGTCTTTCCCTGGACAAGGCCTGTGGAGGGCTAACTAATGAAGAGGGCTTTTGCTTCAGGTTTTATTCCAGCTTCTCAGATCTGCTTTCCTGGTTCCAGATGGCACCTGCCTTTGGCTACTGCATTCTGGACCCACCTTCTGTGTTCAGCATTCTGCTGGCCTCTCCTGTCACGGCTACAGGATTAATGGCTTCCAGCTGTGAGAGCTTATACTCTTCCTCTAGCATCCTCTGCCAGAATCCAGTCTAGTACCTCTGGCTGGAGGAGACGAGGAGGGAGGAGTAAGGGGGACATTTATAGTGGAGTTGATTACCCCCTTTTTGGTGCGTTCATAGCACTCTTGTTTACATCCCTTCCTAGCATGTGTCTCCCTGTAGCTCAGCCCTTTATGTCTATGTCCCCTGCTAAGTCATAAATGCCCCAAGGCCAGAACCATGCATTATCTGTCCCTGCTTATTGGTACCTAACACAGTGCCTGGCACTGAACTGACATTTCTTTCAACTAAGCTGAAATCAGTAAGTGATTACTAAGTCAGAACAGCCCACAAAATGTCCAATCAAAGCAGATGTACTCTCTGCCCTTCATAGGATATTCCCATGGCTCCTCTTCCAACAGTTCTTTTAAGGGAACATCCTGGTGGGCCTGAAGCTCCTGCACACTGGAGCTTCGAGACACGTTTTCTATCCTTTGGGTGGAATTACCACTGGCGAAGAGGAAGGCCAAGGCCAGCCAAACTGTCTCTGAAACTATGAAGTAACTGCTCTTACCAAAAACCTACTCAGAAAATGAATTTCTTAGTGGGTCTCTACACTGACTCTGGCCCAAACAGCCCAAGAGCAAGACTAGAAGGGATTTGGGCATGGGTTTGTCTTGCTCCACGACACTTGGGTGGGTAAAAGATAAGTCAGATTAAACAATTTTTCTATTGAAAAATGAAAAGAAATCAGGAGCTCGAGCCCTTAATCAATAGACTTATTTCATCTCAGTGATTCTTTTTGGCTCTTTCCCCCATGCTTTTGTTACCAGAAAGGGATCTGGATCCAGACACCAAGGGAGGATTCTTGGATGTCATGCAAGAAATAATTTTGGGGCGAGTTTACAGAATAAAGTGAAATCAAGTTTAAGGAAGTAAAGAAACAAAGGAATGGCTACTCCATATGCAGAGCAGCAGCCAGGGCTGCCGGTTGGCTATTGTTATGGTTATTTCTTGATTATACACTAAATAAAGGGTAGATTATTTATGACTTTTCTAGGAAAGGGGCAGGGAATTTCCGGAACTGAGAGTTCCTTTTCCTTTTAGATTATATAGGGTAACTTCCAGATGTTGCCATGGCATTTGTGAACTGTCATGGCACTGGTAGGAATGTCTCTTAGCATGCTAATGCATTATAATTAGCATGTAACGAGCAGTGAGTACACCAGAGGTCACTTTTGTTGCCATCTTGGTTTTGGCAGGTTCTGGCTAGCTTCTTTATTGCATTCTGTTTTATCAGTGGGGCTTTGTCACCTGTATCTTTGTGACCTCCTATCTCATTTTGTGACTGAGAATGCCTAACTACCTGGGGATGCAGCTCAACAGATCTTGGCCTCATTTTACCCAGCCCTATTCAGGATGGAGACGCTGTGATTTGCACACCTCTGATACCCTTGGGCTATGTAAACGTGCTGGATTTTACAATGTAAGGAAGAATAGAAAATGTCTTTCACTTTATTTGGGAGTGGTCTTCACGATACCTGGCCCTTGTGGCATGGTTTCTTCAGAGGAGGAGGAGGATGCTAATTCTGAAGGTGTTTTTATTCTCTGTGTTGACTTCGGCTGGTGTACGTCTTCTTTAGGGTTCTCAAGGCTACCAGCTTTGTTGACAGTTTGTACAGGCACTCCCATTTGAGTTTCTGCCACTCGGGTATTGCTTATCAGGCTGAGAACTACCACCCTCATTACTGCTATCAGATAAAACCTGAAGAATTTGGACTCTTTTCTTTTCAACAAGAACACCAAAACTCAGACAACCTGGCTTAATTCCCTGGATAGATCTAGATTATAGAGAAGCAAAAATGATTGTAGTATTGACTTCCAGGAATAAGCCTCTTTCTCTTCTTGCTCTGGCTCCAAAGCAAAGTAATAAAAAAGCTGTTAAGTCCCCATTGGAGGAAATAGTCCAGGCCTTGGAAACAAAGGGCTGGCTGGATGTCTGGAAGAGTTTATGTGGGGAATTGAGACTTAGCTTTTGTTTTAGCCTAATGAGTCTGGAGTATTGAGTAAAAAGACACAATTTAATATCTAAATAGATTATCCTATGTATTAAATTGTCAATAAATCACCCTGCTATAAGGACAGGGATTATCTTTATTATCTCTTTTTAAATAATAAAAATATCTTGTATTCACTAGAGAGGTAATGCATAGACAGGATGAGGATCAAAGAGATGTTAATTTAGAAGGCCATTGCTCTGGAAGGAGAATCGTAGATGGAATCTGACCAGTGAAGCAACATTTCACAGCATTTTCCCAGGACTTCTAGGAGTCAAACGTCACAGTTTCCTAGAGCAACTGCTGAACTATTTTGGAATATTGAAAACTTGAAGAGTCCAGTATTTATCAGATGAAAGGATTCTGTGATTAAATGTCTTCCCACCACGAAGTCAAAAGGCCCAGATGGCCTCACCAGTGAATTCTTTCAAATGTTAAGGAAAAGTTAACAGAGATCTTACGGAAATTCTGTTAGACAATAGGAAAAGAAAGAAGGCTTTCTAGCTCATTGTGAGGGCAGCATCACTTTGACACAAAACTTGAGAATGACATTATAAGAAATAAGAATTACAGATTAATCCTTTTATGAACATAGATGCAAAAGTCCTTAAGACATTAGCCAATTAAATCCAATAAAATATAAAGATAGCGTATTACAACCAAACGGGGTTTATTTTAGGAATGCAAGGTCACTTTAACATTAAAAAATCAAATGTAATTTACCACCACTATGTAATAAAGGAGAAAATCATGTGATAATTGATGCAGAGCAAGTATTTGATAACACTCACTACCCATTCATGATAACTCTTAGCCAACTAGAGAACTTCCTTAATGAGATAAAATATTGTTTTTAAAAAGCCAAAAACCTACAGCAAACTTCACACTTAATGGTTAAATCTTAAAAGTTTCCCTCCTAAGATTGGCGATCTAAGATTAGATAAGGATGCCTACTAACACCTCTTTTATTCAGCATTATAATGATGGTTTTAGTCAGTGCAAAATGCAAGAAAGAAATGAAATGTATAAGGATTGGAGGGAAAGAAATAACATAACTGTCTGTGGAAAATTCAAAAGAATCTGTAAATAAACTCCTAGAATTAATAAGTGAATATGACAAAGTCACTGGATATAATGTCAATGTACAAAAGTATTATTTTTAGACAATGTAACAGAAAATAAATGTCAAATAGCTTTTGTTGTTGTTTTTGAGATGGAGTCTTGCTCTGTTGCCCAGGCTGTGGTGCAGTGGCACAATCTCGGCTCACTGCAACCTCAGCCTCCTGGGTTCAAGAAATTCTCCTGCCTCAGCCTCCTGCGTAGCTAGGACTACAGGTGCACACAGCCATGGCTGTCTAATTTTTTGTATTTTAGTAGAGACGGGGTTTCACCTTGTTGCCCAGGCTGAACTCCTGAGCTTAGGTAATCTCTCCACCTCGGTCTCCCAAAGTGCTAGGATTACAGGCATGGGCCACTGCACTTGGCCAAATATAAAATATTTATAGTTATATGTATAATAGCATCAAGTAATATGTGATATATATGTAAATGATATAGTAATACAACAAATCAAGTCATAAATGCTGAGCAAAGCCTCAATATAGAAGACTAAAAACTGTTGAAAAAATTTCAAGGTGGCCTAAATAAAGAGAAAACCAGGTGGGTGAAGGATATGACCAGACACTTCACAAAAGAAGACATCGATGAGGCCAATAAACATATGAAAAAATGCTCATCATCACTGGTCATTACAGAAATGCAAATCAAAACTACATTGAGATACCATCTCATGCCAGTTAGAATGGCGATCTTTAAAAAATCTGGAGACAACAGATGCTGGAGAGGATGTGGAGAAATAGGAACACTTTTACACTGTTGGTGGGAGCGTAAATTAGTTCAACCATTGTGGAAAACAGAGTGGCGATTCCTCAAGGACCTAGAAATAGAAATTCCATTTGACCCAGCAATCCCATTGCTGGTTATATACCCAAAGGATTATAAATTGTTCTCTTATAAGGACACATGCACACAAATATTCACTGCAGCACTGTTTACAATAGCAAAGACTTGGAACCAACCCAAATGCCCATTGATGATAGACTGGACAGGGAAAATGTGGCACACATACACCATGGAATACTATGCAACCATAAAAATAATGAGTTCGTGTCCTTTGTAGGGACATGGATGCACCTGGAAACCATAATTCTCAGCAAACTGACACAAGAACAGAAAATCAAACACTTCATGTTCACACTCGTAGGAGGGTGTTGAACAATGAGAACACATGGACACAGGGAGGGGAGTATCACACACTGGGGTCTGTTGGGGGGGAAATTGGGGAGGGACAGCGGGGGCCAGGGAGCTGGGGAGGGATAACATGAGGAGGAATGCCAGATATAGGTGTTGGGGAGGAAGGCAGCAAACCATACTGCCATGTGTGTACCTATGCAACCATCTTACATGTTCTTCACATGTACCCCCAAACCTAAAATGCAATTAAAAAATAGTTGTATATATAATAGCATCAAGTATTATGTGATAAATATGTAAATGATATAGTAATACAACAAATCAAGTCATAAATGCTGAGCAAAGCCTCAATATAGAAGACTACAAAGTTTCTTGAAAAAATTTCTAGGTGCCCTAAGTAAAGAGAAAACCATGTTTATGGTTTATAGAAAGACTTAATTTTATAAACATGATTATTTTCCCCCAGTCTCATCTATTGATTCAAAACAATCCCAATGGAAATTCCAATGGACATTTTCTATGGAATTTGACAAGCTGATTCTAAAATTTATAGAGAAATGTGAAGGGTCAAGAATAGGTAAGAGAATTTTTGAAACAAAAAGTTAGAGATATTACTAGACAGCAAGACTTATTTAAAGCTGCAGTAAATAAGGAAGTTTGGTATTTGTGCAAAGATAGAAAAGTAGAGCAGGGGGACAGAATAAAAGTCCAGAAGTAGATCCATATATACACATACATACATACATAAAACACACAGTTGTGTGTTTGTGTGTGTTTGTGTGTGTGTATAAATAAAATTGCTTGATTTTTTTGTTTTTCTTTTGAGATAGGGTCTTGCTCTGTTCCCTAGGCTGGAGTGAAGTGGCATGGTCATAGCTCACTGAAGCTTCAACCTCCCAGGATCAAGCAATCCTCCCACCTAAGCTTCCCAGGTGCATGCCACCACACCCAGCTACTTTTGGTTGCTTGATTTATAACAGAGGGTAACACTGAAATGCAGTGATAAAAGTGCAAGCTTTTTAAAAATATAATTAGGTCTATTGAATATCCTAATATTAAAAAATAATAGTCCTGACTCCTTTTATTCCCACAAGAAACACATTTCTCCTAGATTGCAGATATGAATATAAAACTTAAAACTATAAAGATTTTCAAGAAAAGCATAAGATATTCATGACTTCTGTATGATTTCTTATGTAGGCCTCCAAAATGTTTTGACTATAAAGGAAAATATTGATATATTGGACTTCAATGAAAGAATTATTTAAGAAAGGCATTATATAAAAATGAAAAGTCACAGCATTTAATGAGAGAAGATGGTTGCAATGTGTGTACCTGGCAGAGTACTCATATCTAAACTATGTAAAGAATACCTATAAATTATTAAGAAAACGACTGACAACTTAAAAAAAATGGGCAGAAGACTTCAACAGACATTTCACCAAAGAAGATATCTAAATGAGCAATAAACTTTTGAAAGTAGCTCAGTTTCCTTTGTCATCAGGAAATGCAAAATTACATCACTTGAGATGTCTTTTTATATAACAACATGTTAGCTAAAATGAAAAGACAGATAATACCAAGTGTTGGCAAGAAGGCGAGGCAACTGGAACTTTCATACAGTACTGCAAAGGATGTAACTTGTTATAACCACTTTGGAAAACTGGTAGTGTCTACTAAAGCTGAATATAAACACACCCTTTGACCTAAAAATTGTACTCTTAGGTATAATATCACACAGAAATACATACATATGTGCACCAAAACACATGTACAAGAAAGATCATAGCAATAAAAGCCACAATCTGGAACCAACTCACATATTTGCCAACAGCAAAATGGACAAATAATTGTGGAGTAACTCATCCAATGGAATACCATACGGTAATGAGATTGAATGAGTTACAGTTATAAGCAAGCAACAAGATGAATTAATCTTATAGAGTATTGAGCCACAAAAAGTCATAGAGTGTTGAGATAAAAAAGAATAAATACTGTTTGACCCTGTTTATATAACATTTAAAAATAGAACTAATCAATGTTAAATAGAAAAGCATTGTGGTTATTTTTGGGAGAGGACATATGAGGAGGGTTTCTGAGGTGTTACTAATGTTCTGTTTTTTGTTTGTTTGTTTGTTTGTTTTGTTTTGTTGGAGTCTTGCTCTGTCACCCAGGCTGGAGTGTAGTTGCATGGTCTTGGCTCAGGCTCACTGCAACCTCCACCTCCGGGGTTTAAGTGATTCTCCTGCCTCAGCTTCCCAAGTAGTTGGGATTAAAGGTGCGTGCCACCACGCCTGGCTAATTTTTGTATTTTTAGTAGAGATGAGGTTTCACCATGTTGGCCAGGCTGGTCTTGAACTCCTGACCTACAATGATCCAACTGCCTTGGCCTCCCAAAGTGCTGGGATTACAGGTGTGAGCCACAGTGCCTGGCCTAATGTGTGTGTGTTTCGTTTGTTTCTTTATTTATTTAGTTTTTAATCATGGAAGTTAATACATAGGCACATTCATCTTTGAAAGTTTATCAAGCTGTAACCATTATGATTTATGAACATTATGTATGTTGACTTTAATACAAGGTTCACTTTAAACTATTTTGTAATGTTAAGGAGGAGGCACCTCAATTCACCAGCACACACTTTTTTACAAAATTAAGCACGTGTGTGTGCACATACACAACACCAACTTTTCTTTTTAGGTGTGTTTGCTTTATCACATGCTTTGGGGAAACTGAGTTGGCTTAGTCAACACTTTCAGGTGCTATGGGAATGGGCTTGGACTCAGACAGCTGTTATTTTCAAGACATTTTATATCATTTTAAGAGCTCCAACCCTGGCTTCAGGAAGACCTGAGTTCTAGTCCTGGTTCTACCTCTTATTAATGGTGTTATTTTCGTTGAGTATCTTGAGCTCTGAAAATGTCAGTGTCCATATCTGTAAAATGGGGATAATATTAATTCTGACTCTGGAAGGGTACTGTTGAGTATCAAATGAGATAATCGATGAAAGAGCTTAGTGCAGTGCCTGGCACATGAAGTATGCACAATAAATGACAGGTGGTGGTGATGACACTCTGACGACTAGATAAGGAGGGATGTAAGGCCGTTTAAGACACCTATAGGGGGTTGAGACTAAAGAGTTGAAAATACAGGATGGCCGTTGTTATTTCTGCTTTGGTGCTTGGTCTCCTATCATTTTCTTTGGGACCCCTCTGCATCCCCCTCATCTGCTGTTGTCCCAGTTGGGTCAGTGAGTCCCAGCAGATTGCCCTCTGCCTGGCTCATGTCCTCTCTTTCTCTCTGCATGCTCTGTGTGGGTATGCTGGAGCTAGCCTATTTCTCTGCTATCAGCAGAAGCCAAAATTGTTCGGTAAGTGCTTTTTCATAGTCAGACCATCACAGGAGCTTTGATGTAGAGACAGGGCACACAAAACCGTAAACAATAGAACCCATCTCCTGCTTTGACGTGAAGTTGCCTGTAGGTTGGTAGTCTTGCTGAATCCATGGTTTCAAACAAAATAAGAAGCTGTTTCCACTGGCAGAGTATTTCCATGTCTCAGAGTCACTCATTTCTGTGCCTCTCCCCACCTCCCTGTGGGTATGAAGTTAACTGAACATTCTTTCTCCTCTCCTTCTGCCTAAGAACCCATCACATGTGGCCCAAGGGAGAAAAGGCATCAAAGCATGCTGATTTTTATTTGGAATCAATAGGTTTATGTTTCTTAGTGGAATTTCTAAGTCCTAGAGAAATAGAAGGCTTTACTCCCTCTGAGCTCTGAGGTCATTTTGTGTGGTGATATGGGAGGGCAAATGTAGCAGGAATGGGGACAGCAGGATGGATGAAACTGTGCTGAAGTTCAGCCTACCTCTGGGAGTGGTAGCTTGAGATTGTTTGTGGTCCCTGGCATGGAAGATTGAGAGAGTAGATGGCAGTTGTAGGAAAAGCAGGGGATGACTTGTACAAACCCGCACCAATTTGTGGTCTAATGTGCTACCCTTACCCTCAACTGCCCCTTTACTTTTTCTTTGACTCAGATATAAAGAGCTATTCCATATCTCTTTCCAGGAGGGAATGTAATTGGCCAAGGAAGGGATCTGTTGGAGAGACATTCACATTAAAAAGAAAAAAAAGCTTCTGTGGCAGTAAAAGGTGGCAGGGTCCATGCAATCTGTAGTTTATGTGGATTGGGGGGACATTCCCTTCTCTGTGGATATCAGAAAGAAGGGCTGATAACACTAGGAACCTATCCTCCAACTGTGGCAGAGGGAGGCTCAGGAAATATTGGGATTTAGAGAGAAGTGCCTCATTCTCTATCCTTTTTGGGGAGGCACAATAAATTCAAAAGCACAAAGGCTCTCTGAACACAGAGGTGGGATCCCTTCACGGACTGCAAGGCTGACTTGCATTGCAGTGATACATCATCTGCACAGGCTCAGACAGTGGCCATGCTTACAAGGGCTTGCTTCATAACCTAGCACTGGATGTTGTATTTTTTGTTTTGTTTTGTTGTTTTGAGACAAAGTCTTCCTGTGTCACCAAGGCTGGCATGCAGTGGCACAATCTTGGCTCACTGCAACCTCTGCCTCCCATGTTCAAGCTCTTCTTCTGCCTCAGCTGCCATAGTAGCTGGGACTACAGGCACATGCCACTATACCTGGCTAATTTTTGTATTTTTAGTAGAGACAGGGTTTCACCATGTTGGCTGGACTGGTCTTGAACTCCTGACCTCAAGTGATCCGTCCGCCTCGGCCTCTCAAAGTGCTGGGATTATAAGTGTGATCCACCTCGTACAGCCTGGATGTTGTGGTTTTTAAAGACCCTAGGTACTCAAAACAAAAAGCAAAAACAAAAACAAAACTCCTTTTGTCTGGACACCAGTACTATTTTTGTCATTGTAAAAATAAATGAGAATGTACTCCTTATAGGTTAACTGGCAATAGGCTAAGAGTCGGCTTGGGGTTGAAGAGCAAATAACACATACACAAGTATCATGCTTTTCCCAACTGTATATTGTCCACCTCTCTGCCTGATTCAGGTTCCCTGGACACTAGTCCCTGCCTGGTTGTGTCTTAAGTGCCCCTGGGCCCTGTTGATTGCTGAGGGAGCATTACCTATGCTTGACCTCACCTGTTTAAGTCTGTCCATGGGGTTATGCTGTGCTAGACAGAAGTTGCAAAGGGTGGCATGGAAAGCATGGAAATGAGGGCTTTGCAAAATTAGTGGTTCATCACCAATAAATTCAGATGTGGCTGCATCATGGAAGAGGGAAAAGCTGACATAAAGGGGCGTGGAAGCCAGATATTAGAAAAATGGGCAAGAAATGTCAGTGTGGTGGTAAGTGGATTAGAATGAGGGATTTATCAAGACAGATGTGGTTCAGCTGGGAACTGAGTTTGCAGATGAATTAACTTGATTCACAGCATCTTATGGGTGCCAGGCCCTGGGAACATAGTAGCTAAAACCCAAATATAGCCCTGCCCTCATGGCATTAACTTTCCAGTTCAATGTCTGCCCACGACTTCTTCTTTTTTTTTTTTTTTTTTGAGACGGAGTTTTGCTCTTGTTACCCAGGCTGGAGTGCAATGGCGCGATCTTGGCTCACCGCAACCTCCGCCTCCTGGGTTCAGGCAATTCTCCTGCCTCAGCCTCTTGAGTAGCTGGGATTACAGGCACGCGCCACCATGCCCAGCTAATTTTTGTATTTTTAGTAGAGACGGGGTTTCACCATGTTGACCAGGATGGTCTCGAGCTCTTGACCTCGTGATCCACCCGCCTTGGCCTCCCAAAGTGCTGGGATTACGACTTCTTTTACTTTGACCCTAACATGGCTTATGGGTTGAACAGAAGTTTCTTAAAGGGAAGAAATTTCTGCAAATGCATGATTACTGTATTTTATCAATAAAATACTTCCCATGGAGACCTCACTGTGAATAATCAATACTTGAATAAACAAAGAGCATCCTGAATGTGAAATAATCTGACCTGTTTGATAACCCCTGAGAAAAGGCAAATCAAATCTTCACTCCTTCAGGTCCACAATAATGATGCTTTTGCAGAGGTTCCTTCCCTTTAAGAAACTTCCGTTCAACCCGTAAGGCATGTTGGGGTCAAAGTAAAAGAAGACGTGGGCAGACATTGAACTGGAAAGTTAATGCTATGAGGGCAGGGTTATATTTGGGTTTTAGTTACTATGTTCCCAGGGCCCAGCACCCATAAAATACTTCCCATGGAGACCTCACCTCTTGCCACTACCCTCATTCCTCCCAGCTACACACTAAATGCTATTTACTTTGTCAAGGAATACAAATTCATGCTACAGTAGCCCAAGCTAATTCAAGCCAATTTATTGCATAAAAGTCTACCATCCAGAATATGTAGAAAATGTGCTTTGATTAGTCATCATTTGGGATCACACATCCATCCAGGCCTTCTCCATTGTATGAATAACCAAACATTGACAATGACCACAAAGTGTGTTTTTTCTTTCATGCTTACAAAATCAATAGATCCTGTCAGCACACATAATCACCATGCCACTCCACAGGCACAAAATTGAGAGTTAGTCTTATTTAAAATAGCTATGTTTGCTTTGTATTTAAATTGCTGTTTTCCAAATATACTATGTTTGTGTTTGAGTGTCAGTGGGGAGACATGAGTGGTGGAAGGAACTTTGGCCTATATGCCATAGGGAAAGAGAAATAGTTTTGAAAGTAGCTTGAGTCTGGGAAGTCAGGCTTTCAGTTTAGATTGACTGTTCAAGAGAATGATAGACAAACTGAATTATTTTTCCCAGTAAGAGAATGAAACACTTTAACAGAGCAGGCATTCTCTTAGGGGTTCAAAGTGTGTAGTATTAAGAAAAGAAGTTAAATGTGACTTCCCTCTTCTACTTAAGAAATTTGATGCCCTCTTGGAGTCCTTTATAATATTTCATAATTACATTCTATTTTTCTTAAGACAGGATAGGTAATAAGGAGAACCCTACAGTAGCAGTCTGGCTTAGCCTAGGCTTTGCATCTTTGTTCATTATGGCCTTTTGAGTAGAACCAAGTGCATGCTTAAGTTAGAGTTCCTTTAAAGAAAACCCACCACATAAACATTTTGATGTATAAAATATGTACGCTTTGAGTTTCTGTGTACATGAAGGAGAGCTGGGGAAAATGGTCAATTAATTTTGTTAGTGTATTTCACTATTCAGTTGCAGATTATCAGACACTTGGCAGATGACTGTGAGAAGAGAAACTTTAAATTGCACGTTGAATATCAACTTAAAGTGAAATGGTAGTGAGTTAAGAGAGGAATACGATTCGATTTACAAAAAGTTCAATTTGTAATCAGTTTTGGCTTAAGTTGCATGAGTCTACCTGTAAGGTGTTAGGTGAATCACAGGCAGCATTGATCTGAGATGCAAAGGTAGAAGTCAGGACAATAAGAGATAAGATGAGGGTGTATAAAGAAAAGTATAGCAGCAAGCAGAGCAAGCAGGCCTCTTCTGAACTTCCCCGTCTTTATGCCTCTGCTCCCCTCTTTGCAATCCCTTCTGTTTTTATTTCTTATTAAGCCTTCACTCCACTCAATATCCTTTTCAAATGTTGCCCTCAGAAGTAAAGCCATGTGCAGTCATTACCCATAACCAGTGAGATACTGCCTATTGCGTGTTTGGACAAAAAAATAGCTAATTTTAGGACAGTAAGTTTGGGGTTAAAAAGGTTGGCTTCTAGTTCCTGCAACATTACTTACTAGTATGTAATGTGACCATATAATCTAGGGTATATTGCTTAACCTCACTGGACTTTTCTCTAAAAACTGTGGTTAATAAAAAGTCCTAATTCATAGGGTCTGTGAGAAAGTTAAAGGAAGCATTGCATGTAAATAAAATATCTTAGTTTATTGCTTGGCACATAGCAAGTACAAGGAGTATTAGCTATTATGATTGTGAATATAATTTTAAGGCTGTTTTTATAGATCTTATTTAGTTACAAAAATATTTTATAAGTTGGTTTTGGAGAAGATCTACTGGAAAATTCCATTTGAATAGAAGGGCTAGCACAAGTAGCATGGGGAAAAGCCACATTTTTCCCTGATGCAGACTGGAGAAATTCTGTTTTAAAAAGGAAGGGAGGAGTAGGTTTCTAGTCTCATTGCAGAACTTCAGAATCAGCATCTCTGGAGCATGTGGCCAAGAATTTGAATGTTCAATGAAGATTCCAGTTGATTGTATACATAAGAAAGTTGAAACCCATGAGCTTATATAAAAATGGCTATTCCTCAGTACTTTCTAACTAAAAGACCAGCTCCTAAATATAGATTATTTCAGCAAAGCGATTTTATTAGCAGTAGCATATTTAATTGGTGGTTGTTTTGAAGTAAGGCTACTCTCTTGACCCGCATGTCTATAGAAGAATAATTATTCCTATACAGACCTTTAGACATTGATAGCAGACACTGCCAATATTTTTAATTTTCTGGTTATCTTTACTATTTGTGGATAATTTCCTTCTTAGTCTTCACTAGTGCTTACTATATTTTCTATCTTATATGTTCCCTATAGGTTTCTGACAAATAACAGGCCCTTTAATGCATGCTATTTTGGACTGAATTTCCTCTTCTCTATTAGACTGTAAATTTCTTGAGGACAGAAACCATCTTGTTCAATATCCAGTTCCAGTCATACCTTCAGTACTGCCTTCCTCAGTGTGAGACTTGATTTTTTAAAATTTATTTTACTTTCTTCTTAGGATCAGTGTCTTTCTCTGTTGCCCAGGCTGGAGTACACTGGTGTGATTATAGCTCACTATAACGTCTAGCACCTGGGCTCAAGTGATCCTTAAGAAAAGGATCAGTAGCTAGGACTACAGGCACATGCCACCATGCCAAGTGAATTTTTATTTATTTATTTATTTTAGAGACTCGGGGAGGGTGTCTCACTGTGTTGCCCAGGCTGGTCTCAAACTCCTCACCTCAAGCAGTCCTCTCTCCTTAACCTCCCAAAGTACCAGAATTACAGATATAAGCCACCATGTTTAAATCTAAACCAACCTATTAGGATTACATAGCAGTCTATGTGTCAGAGGTAGATCAGAGGTGGCAAGACAAAGAGGCCCAGTGCAGGTTCATGATTATTTTGAACCCTGGACAAAACGGGCTTTTGATGCGTGAAGCCTTTTATAGAGAAGTCACATCCCAGGATATTCTTATAATTCAGCCCTTCTCTATCTTGCTAACCTTAACCATAGGAAGGAAGTTCAATAGCGTCCACTTTTGAGGGCTTAACAAATTGTGGTATATATATCATATACATTATCTCATTTAACCCTTACCAAAACCAGTGAACCAACCAATAGCTATTATTATCCCCATTTAGGCCTAGTGATATGAAGTAGCTTGCTAAAGTCACTAAGCAAGTTAGCACAGCGTGACAATTTGAATCCAGCTTCACCTGATTCCAAGTTCAGTGTCTGTCTCCTACACTAGTCATTCTCAAGTGTGTTCTTGAACCAGTAGCATTGATATCACCTGATAGCTTATTAGAACTGCACATGCTCAGGCTCACTCTAGATTTCCTAAATTGGACACTCTGTGCGGGACCCAGCTATCTGTGGTTAAGCACACTCTGCAAGTGATTCTGATGCACACAAAAGTCTGAGAACCGCAGCATGACACCAACTGCTCCTAATAGTCCGTCCTTACTCTGAGCCCCTGCTACTCAACGTCTGGTCCACAGACCAGAAGCATTGGCTTTACTTGTAAGATTGTCAGAAGCATAGAATCCCTCACTCTTCTACATGCCTACTGAATCCGAATTTGTATTTTAGTAAGATATTTGGTGATTCGTCAGCATATTAAAGTTTGAAAAGCACTACTCTGAATTATGTATTTTCTCTCCTTAGTCTTATATTGGCTTTTCTTAGTCTCAACGTCCAAGATTCTTGGGGTTTTTGTTCACCCATGGTACAGGAACAAATGAAAGTTCTTTCATTTTCTGCCTTGTGACCAAGGTGAAAGCTGTGCGTACTCTTTTCTGATAAAAGTCTACTTTCCCTTTCTACATGCTTGCCTCTCCATCCTAAATGCATGCACACATGAACACCAAATGCTTTTGTTTCCCTTTGATGTCACCTTAAGCTAGGCACAACAGCAAGAGAGTAGCTAGAGTTGTGTTAACATGTTGTAAATTAACAGGGGTGGGAGTTGTTGCCCATTAATTAGGAAAGAGATGGCTAATTTCCTGCTCTTTGCTATTTTAGAAATTATATGTAGAACCTTAAAGAAGCAGCTCATTGCTCCACAGTTGATGCTAATTATTTACCAACTATGTTATGAGTAAACAGGCAGTGTTTAGAAAACCTAAAACATAGGCTCTTCTGAGGAAAAGACATGCATCTTCTGAGGCTTATTGTGTAGTGAAGTTACAGTAAGAATAATTGTGAACCCCACTCTCTGACAGAGTAGTGGGAAATCAAGATTATTCAGAGGAGGATAGTTAACCAAATAATGTCCCAATTCCCAAATGATTAGTTCTGCCCCAATGCCACATAATTTTCTTCTGCAGTGTTTAACGTCTCCTTGGGTCTAAGGAAACTGATCCATCATGAAGAAAAGGCTCTGCTGAATTACATATTCCATTTTGTGTACTGAGTCTTCCACACTCTCTGTGGCCATATCCTTGATGCGGGGGCTACCAGGCACTGGCAGTTTCTTTCATTCTGCAAGGAACTGGAAGCAAGAATCATCATGTCCTTGCTGTAGATATTCTAAAATGGTGATGCTCACCCTCATGTATGTATTAGAATAATTGGTGTGCTTGCTAAAAGGCAGATTCAGGACTCTGCTCTTAGAGTTAGAAATTCCTATTTAAGATGTCTGAGGTAGGATCCAGGAAAACACAATGTTTCACAAGCACTTCAGACAGTGCTGATGGCATTTTCCAAGGTGCCACCATTGGCTAACAATTATACCATTGGTACCTATGAGATTTTAGAAAGGGGACTGCATTTGTCACATGTCCTCCACTGTATGTTGGGATAGTTGAGAAAGATGGTCTTAGACTTCCCTTTCTGCTCTGTAATAGTTTTCCCAGAGTTGGTTAACTATGATTGCACTTAGACATATCTGTTAACATCTGCAATGTACCAGACACTGTGCTGGATTCCAGAGATACGAAAGATAAATCAGGCAAATTGCTGTTCTGAGAGATATCATAGTCTGATGTGGTCACAGACATACAGAGCAGTAAATGGCACAAAAGCATATTAGCTGCTAAAATGGCAACCTAACACAGGACCCAGTGGGGACCCAGCATTGGAAATGGTGACATGTAGTAAATTCCCAGTGTGTTCTGATAGCAATCTGTACTGGGTGAGGCCAGGCATATTGGGGGACTCTTGGTCACATGGGAAGTTCAAGGTTGTCCTAAAAAGTTTCAGTTGAATGGAGAAGGCAGAACCATATATTTGACTAACCGACTTTTCTTCAACTGATAGGGAGTTTGGTCATGAAGAAGTAAAATTTTTAAGAAAACTCATTTGTCCAAGAGGGAATCTCAAAAGGGACACTGGAGATCTCTGTAATATCCAGGAAAAAAAATGGTGGTCCTATTATTAAAAACGTAGAAAAGATGTGGTTCACTCCATTGCCTGGGGTTTTGAAGGCTCCCTGTTCCATTTTTCATTATCCAATAATAAATATCATAGCAAAAGTCACCTTTAGCACTTAAATATTGCTGGGATTTTATGGGATTGAATTGAAGGGTATTAAAAAGCTGGATGGGTGAGATACTTTTATAACACATGCTTCATAAAGCTGTATATAGCAAGTGCCTGTATACCATCTTTTTCCGTGAGAGCATTTGGGCATGAGGGGGCCTGTGCTTGTTAATTAAACTTGTTGGTAATACTGATTTTTAAGAAATAGGAAGAAGAAGCTTGGGACAAGTAGAATAGGATTTGTTTCTGAGAAGAGTAGTTCATTTGGAACTGTTATGTACATCAGCCAGACAGCCTGAGCTGGAATTGGGCATTGCAGAAAGGAAGCCAGACTGCAACAAGTTTCACTAGCCATTATCTGGCCGTGGGTCAGTGTAGCTGTTCACCCGGTGGTGGTGGTCTGTGCTGTCTGTTTAGATCTACTGTTATTATTTTCCATTATGCAGAGGGATTTTATTAGAAGACTTAACAAGCTAGGTGGGAGTTAGTTTCTATTTACTCCTATTTTTTATTGAACATTGTCATCCTAGTTTTTCTGGGTAGGTGAGAAAGGCAGAAACCAATGAGTCGTGGACTCAGTTTTTTTATTTATATAGATTTTTTGAAGTGAAGTTCACGTAATGTAAAATTAACCATTTTTAAAGTGAACAATTCAGTGGCACTCAGTACATGCATGATGTGGTGTAGCCACTTCTATCTAGTTCCAGAGCATTTTATCCCCCCAAAAAGAAGCCCCATGACCATTAAGTAGTCACTTCCCATTCCCCCACATCACTAGTTTCTGGCAATCACCTGTTTGCATTTTCTCCCTGCAGATTTACTATTCTGGACATTTCATGTAAATGGAGACCTTTGGTTTCTGCTGCTTCTTACCTGCCATAGTGTTTTTGTTTCTGAACTTTGTTCATGTTGTAGCATGTATTACTACTTCCTTTCTTTATATGGCTGAAAATATTGCATTAAGTGTTTATGAAAATCAGTTTATCCATTCATCCATTAATGAACATTTAGATTGTTTCCACATGTTTTAGCCACGTTCTGTGAAGTGTGCTGCCATGAACAGACATGCACATGTATGTGCTTATCTGTTTTTTATTCCTTTGGGTATATATCTAGGAGTTAAATTTGTGTTATTTGTATAAAATATTCCCTGCTATTGGGTTTTTCCCTTTGGAGGATTAGGCACCTCACCCTAAAGGGAGCTTGCTTGGCTCCATAACTTACTTTGGCCCATGAATGCAAAGTACTGCTGAATGGAATAAGAATCATCTCAAGATTCTGCCTTCACTCCTTTCCTTCATCCAAGAGCCCTGCAGGGATGACCTGGGAGGTTCTTCTGGCTGGGTTCATCAATGCAGGCATACCATGGAGCACAGCAGTAGGTTTTTTGAGCCCTCCCTGAAAGACACTAAAGTGGGCTCTGGGAACAATAAAAAGATGAGAAAAAGTCTTCTTGCCACAAAAGAGCTTACAGTTTTACTGTAACTTAAGCAGGTAGTTTTTTAAAATATAAACTTAAAGTTCTGGGGTACATGTGCAGAACATGCAGGTTTGTTACATAGGTATACACGTGCCATGGTGGTTTGCTGCATCCATCCCCCCGTCATCAACATTAGATATTTCTCCTAATGTTAGCCCTCCCCAATACCCCCACCCTCAAGTAAGTAATTTTAAGGACTACAAAGTACTACAGAGGACTGAGGAAGAATCCACAGAGCTTTCTTAGAGGTGATGGTATTTGGATATGGCCTTGAGGGAGTGATATGGTTTAAGGTATGTATGGAGTGTAAAAAAGAGCCTTCCAGGACAAAGAATGGGGGTATTTGGGGAACTGTGAATTGGATGATTCTTTTCAGGAATGTAAGCATTCTGGGGACTTGGGACTGGAACAGTCTGTTGGAACCAGTGAGTGAAGGACTGTGACCTCCAGGCTAAAGAATTGGCCCTCTATAATCTGACATTATAAATGACAAGTTCATCTCAGTAATGGAAGACTGTCCTACTCTTCCTTTCTTGTTCTTCGGGGATGTGCACATCCTTCTGCAACAGTGTTTATCAGTCTTTACATTGTTCTTTTTACTTTATACATCTCAGTTGTGAAACCCGAGGGACTCTTGTCCCTACACAAACTGATTCTCTGCGTTTGCCCTCATCTCAGTTGAGAATAACTGTTCTCAAACACCACGGGGCATGGAAGGGAAAGAAAAGCCTCAATATTTGTTGCATGTATTATGTGACAAGACTTTTCCAAATGTTATTTCCTTCTCATCGTCTCCTTTCATCCCATCATGATGGTCGTGGTGGAAGTGATTTTTTTTTTTTTAATTTGACAGTCAACTAGAACTAAAACCTTGAAGTCAAGGAGCTAATAGATGATGGAGGTGGGGTTTGACTGTGTCTTTATCATCTTTGTGTTCTCTGTTTACTGTAGAGTCTATCCCATAGTTAGAGCCTCCATAAATGAATGTGAGGGAATGACTGACCACATAACTGAGTGACCAAATGAAAAAGCAAGGTCTGTTTGATTCTAAACCCAAAGGTGATGAGATTCCACTAAGACCACTGACTTACTCTGTGTAATTTTGTTATCCCCCCAGACACCAAAATGAACACCTGGAGGTGTAGTGAGTGTAGCTGGGATCTGATGACACAGCTTTAGTGGAAGAGTGTAGAGTATACTGAGGGGTTCCTAGGTAATTTGGCTCTGCTAAGAGAATGTCCTCATTTACCTCTTGTCCATCTTCTCTGGACAGAATGCTGGGTGCATGGACATCCATTGAATGATCCTTCTCAGGTGCATCATCCGGGACATTTTCTGGCCCTTTGCTTTGGGATTAGAGCATTTCTAATACCCTAGCTCAAAATACGCAGAGATGGGGAAGTGAAGAAAGCAAGGTGAAATGTAATTTCCTCTTTAATATAGACTGTCATTTAATCTAATATTATAGAGAATGATTCGATCTTAACCTATAAATTACACTTGACAACTCTCTGGTGTTCCTCTGCTTTCCCTTTCGGCAATTATACATGGCAACAGTGGGCTGTGGCAGAAAGGAGTGCTCTGAATACGGTTTGTTTATTGGCTCTTAATGAGAAGCGATTAATCTAAATCACCATAGGGGTGGATCCTTTGTGGAGCTTTGGAATCAAAAGTGGCAGTTGGACCTTTTGACAAATGTGCTGTTCTGTCCTTAACAACAACAGAAAGTTTGCGAGGGTTTATATGGTATTGTTTTCTTTCTTTGTGCAATAAGGAAAGAGAACACATACACACACACACACACACACACACACACACACACACACACACACACATATTCACTCACACACACTCAGACCAGTCGCTGGGACAAAATACAAAACTATCATATTGGGCTTCTTCATTTCTTACCTCTTCAGTCCTTCCTCTCCTACCTCTTTCCACCCTCTCTGGCTGACGCAGTGGGGGCTTCTCATTATATAGTTACCTGGAAGGCCCTTTTCTCTGTTTATTACTGTTATTGTGTTTTTCTCTTCCCTGCCTGTCTGGGGACCACCTGGCATGGGATGATGGATCATTACAGAGAGTACCTGCCTGGCAAAATTGCTACCTCTCGGTCCCCTCCTCTTCTGCTTCAGGTTGAGAAAGGAAGCAAAACCAAACAACCAAAACACCCTAAAAAACCCAAATATTACTGATCACAAGCTCTTTTGTTTTGGGATAATGGGGTCAAATTTGCAGCTGAAGGGATGATCCCATAAAGGTTGGATGATGGTGGGTAGGGCAGGATGAGAGAACATGCCTGGAGAATACCTGATAGTTAAGAAAACAAATTCTCATTTTTTCTCATGCTTTCTGTTTGGTTCTTTTCTGCTTTTGTTTGCACTAACTCTTTGTCATTGCCTTGCTGTGTCCTCTGTCTCCTTTGTTACGTCACCAATACAGAGTACAGCAAGAAGGATAAAACGCTCAACTTGGGAGGTCAAGTTCTGAGTTTGAACCTGTCTTAACACTTAATAGTCAATTGTCACCGAGTAGCCATTGTCAATAAGTAGCCACTTGTCACTGAGAAGCAAGTCACTGAGCCCTGGCATTACTTTTCCTGTAGAATGGGTGTGATAGGAAGAATGACCACCTCCACAGAATGCCCTGATCCCCAGAATTTGTAAATATGTTCAGTTATATGACAAGAGGGAATTAAAGTTCTAGATTGAATTAAGACTGCTAATCAGCTGATCTTAAAGAGAGTATTCTGGATTATCAGGTGGACCACTGTAAGCTAGAGAATGGGAAAGAGGGAGGAAGAAGAGCCAGAGTGATGTGGTATGACAAAGGCTGGACTGGCTGCTTGCTTGCTTTGAAGATGGAAGGGTCCGGGAAGCTGCAAAAGGCAAGAAAACAGATTCTCCTGGTATTAATCTGTTTCCACACTGCTATAAAAAAACTACTACTAAGGTATAAATTACTGGGTAATTTATAAAGGAAAAACATCTAACCGACTCACAGTTACACATGGCTGAGGAGGCTGCAGGACACTTACAGTCACAGTGGAAGGTGAAGGGGAAGCAAGGCACATCTTACATGGTGGCAGGAGAGAGAGAGAGGGAGGAAGTGCCACACTTTTAAAACCATCAGATCTTGTGAGAACTGAATCACTGTCATGAGAACAGCATGGGGGAAACTGCTCCCATCATCCAATCACCTCCTACCAGGTCCCTCCCTTGACACCTGGGGATTACAGTTTGAGATGAGATTTGGGTGGGGCCCAGAGCCAAACCATATGGCTCCCCTGGAGAAAGAACACAGCCCTGCAGACACCTAGATTTTAGCCAATGAGACTCATTTTGGGCTTCTGACTTGCAGGTAGGTAAGATAATAAAGTTACATTGTTTAAGCCACCAAATCTGGGGTGATTTGTAAGGGCAGCAACAGGAAATTAATAGAGGGGATACTATAGAAGTGAATGCTATTCACCCTTACACATACCAAATTCATACGAATCATAGGATTCATATGAAATCCTAACCACCCTCAGTGTGAGGGTATTTGGGTGTCTAGCATTCGGGAGGTGATTATGTCACGGACAGAGCCCTCATAAATAGGATTAGTATTCTTATAAAAGGGATCTCAGAGAGCTCTCTCGCCTCTTTACATCATAAGAGGACACAGTGAGAAGGTACTGATTATGAACAAGGAAGCAGGCTCTCATCAGATGCTGAATCTGCCAGTGCCTTGATCTTGGACTTCCCAGCCTCTAGAGCTGTGAGAAATAAATGTTGGTTGTGTGTAAGCCACCCAGCTTATGATCTTCTTTTATAGGAGCCCCAGTGGACTAAAACAGGGGTAACAATACCTGCTCTGCATTCCTCTCAGGGTAGCGTGAGGATCAAGGAGACAAGAGCTGTGAAAGAACTTGGCAAGCTGTGAAATGCAATGCAATCTAAAGGCTTCAGTAGGAATCAACTCTGCCTGTGGGTGAAGGCATGCAGCACAGGTGTCTTGAGCTGGGGGTAAAAGCACAAACCAACCAAGTGCTTTGAACATCTGCGAACTCCTTTCACAGCCTGACTTCTTTATTGTTCTCATTTTTTTCTGGGAGCTAAATGTCTCTCCTCTCGGAGAATGAGATCAGTCACCCTTGTCCTTTCCTCAAGGTGAAAGGACTCTAAGGCACCACTGGTTATTGCAGCCTGGTCTCTAATGTGGTCCATTGTCTCAAAGGGTTGTTACAGCAGCAAGATGCCTTTGCTCTGTGTTGATCACATCTAGCATTTAGATGTTTGGGGGCCTGTCCTGGCTCCTCACGCATGTAGTCAGTCACTGGGATGCGCAGTTGAGTTCTAAGGAATATTCATGTGATATGATTCTTACCGGACAATGCAATGCCCCCAGATATACTGACATTGTTACAAATGATGATGAAGCTTTTGGCTGCATAGGCTCTTTCAACTAGACCAGAATATAGGATATTTTCAAGTATATTTACTCCCAAGATTGTTTTCCTTGTGATAACGTAAAGCTTATCTTTCTTTTCCTAAATATAATAATCCTCCCCAGATATCTAGGGTTAGGTACCTGTTTTAGTTCATTATCTGTTGCTTATAACAGAATACACAAAGCTGGGGAATTTATAAGAAACATTATTTCTTATAGTTCTGGAACGTGGGAAGTCCAAGGTCAAAGGGGTACATCTGGTGAGTGTCTTCTTGCTGGTGGGGACCTTAAACAGTGTTCCAAGGTAGCACAGGGTGTTACATGGCAAGGGGGACTGAGCATGCCAACATGCTATACTCAGATCTCTTTCTCTTCTTATAAAGATACCAATTGTCTGCCCATAATAATCCATTAATCCATTAACTATTTAATCCATGAATGGATTAAGACTAGTAAGGACAGAAACCATTATGATTCAATCACCTCTTAAAAGCCCCACCTCTCAAGACTGCCACAGAAGGGATTATTTCAACATGAGTTTTGGAGGGGACAAATATTTAAACCATAGCAATCCCTGAAAATATCCTAAGTTTGAGGCTTCCCATAGGAAGAATTTAAGGTCTAATGACAAAAATAGAGTTAGCAGGTGAACATATGAAAGCCCCCCCCATTTTTGATGTTCACTAGAAGAAATAAGATAATACAATTAATAATAAGCATTAGTGACAATCTGCAATTCTTAAATTAGTCATAATGGATACTGTACAATTAATTTCTGTTTACCATCTATGCACACTTCAATTTTTTTCAGGCTTTATTTTTTTTTCTTTTTTTTGTTTTTTTTTTTTTTTTTTTTTTTGCTTTATATTTTCGTATAGTCATTGCTTTGTGATTTGAGGCTTTGGAACAGTGATTCTTAATTCTGGGGTCCCACTGCGGTCCCAGATGTGCACAGTAGCAACTTAGATGCTTGAAGCAGCAAATGCCTTGGATGATCTTGATTTAACTCATTAGATATTTCTGAAAACCAGACACACCTGGTTATGTATCTATGCCTGTGAAAATAGTGTGCCAACTCACATATCTTCATCCTATTTAACCTGCGCCTTAGTCCATCTGGTCTTAGCAATACACGTCTGGGTTTGTATCTTGTGTTAGTGCTCCTAATGTGGAGAAAAACAAAACAAACAAAAGGCCCAAATCAAAACGTTCAAAATAAGCAAAATGACTTTGAAACCAATCCAGTATCTTGCATTTTTTTTTTTTTTTGTTATAAAACCTCTTTATATTTCTCTCCTGGTGTTAGATTTGCTTTTTAAAATTATCGGAAATCAACATCTGGCTGAAAAATAATGTGGCCACCAATTTGTTAAATTTGTCCGTATTCAACTTCTACAAAAGAAGAATATGAAGTAGGAGAGACATACTGACCTGAATGCCAATACTGCATAAGCAGCTGGTGATACCTTGACTGGCAGAGGGACAGTGCCTCAGGTAAAGGTTTTGCTGACTGCTCTTATTGAGGTGAAGCTAGCTTCTCTGTCTAGTAGGGCACTGATGAGCCCCAAATATAATGCAGTGAATATTTGGTAAAGCAAACTGAGAAACCTTTGAGTGACCTTCACTCAGTCATGCATTACATGATTTATTGAGCACATGCTTCAGACAGTACAGCACAGAAGACCAGAGAATGTAGTTTAACCAAAGTTCTCTGCTTTCAAGGAACTTAATATAAAAGTTGCAAAGTGAGGTAAATACAAGTAAAACATAAAAAAAAACATAAAATAACCACTATTTTAAAATATATTAATATATTTATAAATTTCAAATATATTTAAACAAAAAATCATAGTTCAATGTGATTATAAATTTGCTGATGGAGTTCTTGGAAGACAGATCATTCATCTAGAGCACTCAGAAGGCTTCGTGGAAGGAATTGAGTTAAAATGGGACTTGAAGGAAGGCAGGAAGGATGCTGGGCTTTCTAGGTAGGGGAGTAGCATTGACAAAGCTAGGAATGCTGTAATATGCACAGTGATTTGAAAAAACTCTGAGGCACAGCTTGGCTTGACCAAGTGGTTATGTTGAAGAGGTCAAGCCTGAAAACAGCATGGGAGCCCACTAAATGCCTGAGATGCTGGGTATGTTTTTAAAGACATGCAGAGAGTATTCACATTTCTTGTGGAGGGGAAATTCCATGATCAGAGCTGGGTTGGGGGAAATCCATTCGGTGTGTGGTGGGTGGGATAGTTTGGGAAAGGAGATTCTTATTCCAGAGGGGGGGTCAGTAACACCACTCCCTGAATTGGGTGGTGCTCTTTTTCCTGTCCACATTGGGGCTCCTTCACTACCCCACTCTCATAACACACCTCTCCTGCGCTGTGAGTTATGCTTACAGTGTGGACAGATATTACTAGCTTTTCAAATTTTCCAAGAGCAGGCAATGCATAGCACAGTCACCTGAGGTCAGGAGTTCAAGATCAGCCTGGCCAACATGGTGAAACCCCTTCTCTACTAAAAATACAGAATATTAGGCGAGTGTGGTGCCAGGCGCCTGTAATTCCATCTACTCCGGAGGCTGAGGCAGGAGAATCGCTTGAACCCAGCAGGTTACAGTGAGCTGAGGTCATGCCACTGTACTCCGGCCTGGTTGATAAGAATGAAACTCCATCTCAAAAAAAAAAAAGTATAAGCATGTGTATATATGTGTGTGTGTAGACCGATAATGTTTTATGATTATAAAGGAAATGTGTGCTCATTGCAGAATATTGGGGAAAAGTAGAAAAGTATAGAGACGGAAATAAAAATTACTCATGATCTTGCCACTCAGGAATAACCACTCTTAACTTGTGAATTTTTCTTTCAAGTCATCTACTATGGATAATGTACAGACAAGAAATATAAGCAATGTTTAACAAAATTGAGATGATGCTTCATATGTGTCCAGCCTGCATTTTATGCACTGTTTAAACATATGGTTGTTGTTCTGGTGTCATGAAAGTATTTGAATTCATATTTAATGGCTGCATAATATTCCTTTGAATGGCTTTATCTCACTTTAGTCATTATCCTATTGAATATATGCATTATTTCTAATTTCGTATTATTATAAAAAACATTGATGGCTGGGCTCAGTGGCTCATGCCTGTAGTCCCAGCACTTTAGTAGGCTGAGGCGGGTGGATCACGAGGTCAGGCATTCAAGACCAGCCTGGCCAAGATGGTGAAACCCTGTCTGTACTAAAGATACAAAAAATGAGCCAGGCGTGGTGGCCCGTGCCTGTAATCCCAGCTACTCGGGAGGCTGAGGCAAGATAATTACTTGAACCTGGGTGGCAGAGGTTGCAGTGAGCCAAGATCATGCCACTGCACTCCAGCCTGGGCAACAAAAAACAAAAACAAATACAAAATAACACATTGCATTGAACCTGCAGGTGCATAAACCTTTTACTGGGTTTCTGATGGTTTCCTTAGATTCCTAGAAGAGAATTTACGGGATTAAAGTTATGAATATTAATGAGAATCTTGTTCCATATTGCCACATTGGTTTTCAGAATGCTCATGGCAATTTATACTTGCATCAACACTGACAGTCTACCTAGCTCACTCCACTGGCTTTGCCGTGGTCAGCAGTACCCTCCCTATTGCTACCTTCAGTGACCAATTATCAGTACTCTTTATACTTGACCATAAATTGCATTTGGCACAGCTGGACACTCTTCCCTAATATACTTTCTTGCCTTGGTTTTAAGAGTGTCTCAATCTCGAGTTTTCCTTCTCCCTCTCAGGCTCCTTTCCTGGTCTGTCCTTATCTTTTTGACCCTAAACATACTATAGAGCTCAGTTCTCTGGACTCTCTTTTATCTGTATTTGCTGTCAGGGTGATCTCCAGATTCATGTCTTTAAGTGTTATTGAAACTCTGATGTCTCCTAGATTCTTATCTGCAGGCCAGTCTGCTCTCCTGAATATAAACCTTGTACATCCCTCTTCTACTTAACGTCTCTATTTGGATGTGTATTAAGCGTTTCAAAACCAAATTCCTTATTTTTAAAGCCCTGAACCTGTTTTTCTATCTCATAAACGCTAATTCCACTTTTCTAGTTGTTCAGGCCCCAAACCTATCAGATAATTGGAGTTAGTTCCAATATGTAATTATTAGAAACATTGAGACAAATGTACAGTTAAACAATCTTTTAAGGGGTCACCTCATCTTCTCTGACACTCCACATCTAGTCTGTAAGCAGATCTTTTTAACCTTTCTTCCACAAATACACCCAGAAACTGACCACCTCCCAGCACCTCAGTGCTCCAGGTTGGTGCAGGCCGTTCGTCTGTCCCTTCTGGTCTGTCCTCTCCCTGGTCTCTGATTATTTCCCCCACCTCCTCCAATGCTCTATTCAACATGGTACCCAGAGTGAGAGGATTAAAATACAAGCCCTAGCCTATCAGAGCCTTGCTCATTGTATGTGTATCATATGCTTTCCACGACACTTGCTATAAAGCCAGAGTTCTTATATCAGTGGCTGGGTCAGCGTTTCCTTGCTGACCTAATTTCCGACACTCAACCTTGTTTATTCTATTCCAGCCCACTGGGCTCCTACATCCTTTTGCAAATGCTACCTTCCCAAAGAAGTCTTTTCCTGTTTTCTGGCCACATGATTTAAAACTACAGAGCCTCTCTTTCAGCACCTCCCCTTCCCTTTTCTGCTTTGTTGCACCGCAAAGGCCTTATCACCATCTGATATGCCACATTTTACTCCTTTGTCTGTCTATTGTTTATTCTTCCTTCGCTAGAATGTAGGCTCTATGAGGGAAGGGATTTTCATTCTAGTTTGATTACCGCTCTGATCTAGGTCCTTAGAATAGAGCCTGGCATGGAGTAAAGCCTCAGTCAATAAGTTGGATGAATAAATGGTGCATATGTGTTTGTTTGATTAAAGTGTTCATTAGCCTGTTATTTTATCTCTAGTCTTGTGTCTAATTTTTATGTTTATTATGTACTTTAAAAAATTGTAGGGATATGCAAAATAATATGAAATTTGCCATCTTTCCCTTTTTAAAGTATGCAGTTTTGTAGTGTTAAGTAAATATGGTTGTAAAACTAATCTCCAAATTTCTTTTCATCTTGCAAAACTAAAACTCTATACATACTAAACAACAAATCCTCATTTCCCTCTCCCCCTAGCCCTAGTGTCTACCATTCTACTTTTTGTCATTATGATTTTGACTACCTTAGGTACCCCATATAAGTGCAATTACATAGTACGTTCTCTTTGTGACTGGCATATTTCGCTTTGCATAATGTCTTCAAGGTTCATCCATGTCATAGAATGTGTCAGAATTTCTTAGGCTGAATAATATTCTGTTGTAGTATATACCACATTTTGTTTATCCATTCATTCATTGATAGATACTTGGGTTTCTTTCATCTTTTGGCTATTGTAAATAGTGCTGCTACGAGCCTTGAATGAACATATCTCTCTTTGAGACCTAGCTCTCGGTTGCAAGAGTCTTGTTTCATGTTGTCACACTGCATTTTAGAGCAGTCATGCCAAGTTATACTTTCATCAACACTGACTGACTGCCTACTTCGCTCCACTGCCTTGGCCATTGTCACCAATACCCTCCACAATGCTACATTCCATGGTCAGTTCTTGGTACTCGTCTTTCTTGACCATCAGTTGCAATGGACACAGCTGGACACTTTCACTTTTGGGTATTTACTCAGACATGGAATAACTGGGTCATGTGATAAGTCTATTTTTAATTATTTGATGAACCACCATACTGTTTTCTGTAGTTGCTGCACCATTTTATATTCCCACCAACAGTTCACAAGGGTCCCAGCTTTTCACATCCCTGCCAACACTTGTTATTTTCTTATTTTTTATTTTTATTTTTTAAACAGTAGCCATGAGTGTGAGGTAGTATCTCATTATGGTTTTGATTTGCATTTTTTAAATGATTAGTGATGTTGAACATCTTTTTATTTGCTCACTGGTCATTTGTATAGCTTTGGAGAAATGTCTATTGAAGTCATTTGCCCATTTTTTAAAAAATAGGATTGTTTGTTTTCTTGTTATTTTTGTACTTTCCTTTTTTTCTTGAATAGTGTCTATGACTATGGTTTTATTGGTGATGCTTATGTTAAATCCTGAGGAGCAAGTATAAATAAGCTTAATATAATGGATTAGAGTGGAAAGGTGGGGAGTCTAATCTTGGCAAAGAGAATGGCATGTACTGTGGCCAAAGGTGAGACAGCGTATGTATAAGCAAAAATACATACTGATGTTCTATCTGTGACATTTATATGTAGTTTACATATTTTACATGTAATAATCCCAGCTGCAGCTTTATTGATGTTTTGTGTTGGATAATTCTTTGTTGTGAGTCATTGCCTGTACTTTGTCACATGTTTTACAGCATTTCTGGCCTCTACCCACTAGATACCGGAAGTCTCTCCCCTGCCTCCAGCTGTGACAATTAAGATGTCTCCATACATTGCAAAATGTCCCCTTGGCATGACTCCTTTTTCCCCCAGTTGAGAACCGCTGTTCGAAGAGGTAGTGATACATAGATAGACAGATAGACAGACAGATAGTAGATGAGAGGAAGAATGAATGCTAGTATATTGTGAGTAAAAGCCATATGTATAGCAGGCTCTGTTTGTGTGGAAGTCAATGTTCAACAACTTATCAATTATATCCATGGGTTTGGGGACAGCTATGCTGTCATCTTTTTATACTCTAAGAGCTCATATTGATATTGTTGTTATTTCTTATTGAACACTAACTTTGCCAAAAATCTGCCAATAGGACTCAATTATACATTAAATTATAGCCTTTCTCCTTTTCTATTTAGAGAAAGGTCTATTTGCTCTTATTGTGAGAACATGCTCAAAGCATTGATCTGGAGTGTCTTTCCTTGACTTTCTGGATCTCTGGCAGAGTGAGAGACTGAGAAACCTTTAGCTTTCACCTGATTTTAATAGACTGCACAAAGCAGAAACAGAATAGGCAACTGAATAAAGTGACATATTCATCAATGATATTGTAATACTCATCCAGCAGCAGGAAAGGGTGCATTGTGGAAAGATATCTGGGGAGGATTTTGACATCTCCAATATTAATGTTGACTGGTTTAGACGTAGATAAGCTGACAGGCTTTTGAGAGTATGAGCCAACTAAGCATAGCCTCTGCCCGACTTCCAACTTCCGACTTCCCTGAGTGTCCTTTGCCATTTGTAATATACCATTAAAATTAGGACCACTATTATTCAATGTTCCCAGGAGTTTCCTGCAGAAAACATTACAAGTTTTTTTTCTTTTTTTAAAGATATTGCACCATTTATATGTTGGTAATCTCTAAAGCTTGTCCATCTCTAATCTCGGACACAGACAATTCATTTACAGTGAATGGCCAAATCATAGGAATTTGATTGTATGCCATTCTCATCCTAAGGCAGTGGCATGTTTAGTTTCCTCATGGAATATAACCATCCAGTGAAGAGATGAGAGAGTTCGTTCAAAGCAGCAATTGTGTTTAGCAAATTGACAATTATCTACCAATTGGTGTTTACTCTGGTGGTATTAATATTGGTTAATAGAGTGTGTTTTCTTAATACTACCAGAAATGCAAAATGCAGGTAAAATATAAAACACAGTTGTGCTCTTATCCTAGGTAATTTTTTTTGGGAGGGGAATAGGGTCTGGCTCTGCTGTCCAGGTTGGAGTGTAGTAGTGTGATCTGGACTGCCTGGGCTCAAGCAATCCTCCCACCACAGCCTCCTGAGGTGCTGGGACTGTAAGTACATACCAGCACACCCGGCTAATTTTGTTTTTATTTTTTATTTTTGGTAGAGATGAAGTTTCACCAAGTTGCCTAGGCTGGTCCTGAATTCCTAAGCTCAAGCAATTTGCCCATTTCAGGCTCCCAAAGTGCTGGAATTACAGGTGTGAGCCACCATGCCCGGCCTTAGCCTGGGTAATTTAAAGATAATGGTTAACATTTATTTAGCACTTACATGCCTGGTACTGTGCTAAGCCCCTTTATTCATTATCTCATTTAATCTTTTCAATAGTACTATGAGGTAGGTACAATTACTATCTCCTTTTTTCTATAGATGAGATAACAGACTTGGAATAATTGAGTAACTTCTTTCTGTTTACACATGAGGAATCAGTCTGAGGATCTGATCCAAAGACATCTTCATTGACAGCCTATAACCTTAACAAACTGCAAAACCATATTTGAAAAACCTCTCCTCCTCTTCTAGCACACATAAACCCACTGCAGGTCTTATGTCAGGACAAGCTGCATAAAGGTTCAAAGCAGAAGGATGAACAAAACAAAACAAAACTCTCTGGTGGGATCTCTGTCCTGTTTGTATTGTCAAAATTACGTAAATGTAGAACTCACGATGTCTTAACAGCCATAAATTATATACTATATATCTATAATTAAACATTGACAGATAAGCTTGTAAATGTCTTTGTTTTTGTAGAAACATGCTATCACAGCTTTACCAAGAGTCACATGTCTCATCTATAAATTCAGTACATAGATATATTTAACTTGGGCACAGTGCTTTTTAAAAACCCAGTCTTCAATATTTTGAGGGAATGATGTGCACTTGCCAATTTGACACAGTCTTCACCAGTCCTTGTCTTGCCTTGTCTGCCTCACTTGCTCACTTTACCTGCTTTGCCCTAACAGGCATTGGGATTTGAAATCCATGTGTAACAAGAAAAATTTGAGTGAGCATGGGATTATTTTCTTTATAGATTTGGTACATGAATATACAATGCACATATTTTACCTTGAGGCTTAACTTCTAACAAAGTATTTGCTCTCTGATTCTATTTATATAAATAGTATGGCCTTCTTCTTTTTTATTTTTTAGCACTGAAAACTAACCTATATCTTCCTCTTAGATTTCTTTTCTTTTCTTTTCTTTTCTTTTTTTTTTTTGAGACGGAGTCTTGCTCTGTCACCAGCTGGAGTGCAGTGGCGCAATCTCAGCTCACTGCAACCTCCGCCTCCTGGGTTCAAGCAATTCTTCCGCCTCAGCCTCCCAAGTAGCTGGGACCACAGGCACGTGCCACCATGCCTGGCTAATTTTTAAAAATATTTTTAGTAGAGACGGGGTTTCACCGTGTTGGCCAGGATGGTCTTGATCTCTTGATCTCGCGATCCACCCACCTCGGTCTCCCAGAGTGCTGGGATTACAGGCGGAGCCACTGCATCCGGCCCCTCGTAGATTTCTACTCGTTGAATGCTTGATGCTCCTTTGGTCAAAGGTTGAGATGAGTGAAGAAGTAATGAGTTGTCTTGAAACTGCTATTTTTGGCGGGTTTCTAAGAGATGCTTTAAGTAATTTGTGTGTGTGTGAGTGAGTGTGTGTGTGTGTGTACAGAGCATGGAAGGTGTGGGTTTTGAGGCAACTAGAGGAGTAATAGGCAAGTTACTTTTCTCCTAAGCCTCAGCTTCCTTATCTGTAAAATATAAGTCATGATACCTACTTCACATAATTTGTGTAAGATTTTAATAAAAAATCAGGTAAAGTGCCCAGCAAAGGTTAGAAATCCAGAATATGTAGGTGTCTATTTCCCTTCCTTTCATTCTTCTCAAAATGTTGAATAGAGACACACTGCCAGTGATATCAAAGTATATCAAATGATTTTTGATGAGAATGTCAGAGAAAGGTGGTAATAAAAATGTACTCTCAACAACAAAAGCTCCATAAAACTGCCACTCAATGTCAATATGCTTTATTATATATAAATTTCTATATGTGTGTGTGCACATAAATGAAGCATCTGTGTATATGTTAGTGTATATGTGCTCACATATGTGTGTTATGTGTGGATTAATGTGCATTGGGTTATGCAAGTGGGCTTGTGTGTGTCTCTGTGCATGTGTGCACCGAGCTAGGAGAAGAAAAATCATTTCACAAGATATTCAGTGGTAACCCTCATTAAGTATATGGTAACTCACGGTGTATAAAATAAAGTTCATTTATGATGTTGGTCTTATCTTCTAATTAAAGTCATAGGCATGAAGCTTTTTTATACCTGCATAAAATAAGCAGTTTAATTTTTATGCACCAGGGGAAAAATGATTTCATTGCCTGTTATGTAGACTACTGGTACATGATGTGAAGCAAGTGAGGCCAGTTATGAAAGCCTCTTTTTTTAAGTTTTTGTGACAGAGTCTCACTCTGTCGCCCAGGCTGTAGTGCAGTGGCTGATCTCAGCTCACTGCAACCTCCACCTCTAGGATTCAAGTGATTCTCATGCCTCAGCCTCCCGAATAGCCAGGATTACAGACGTGTAGCACCATGTCCATCTAACTTTTATATTTTTAGTAGACATGGAGTTTCACGATGTTGGCCAAGCTGGTCTTAAACTCCTGACCTCAAGTGATTTGCCCGTCTCAGCCTCTCAAAGGGCTGGGATCCCAGTGTATTCATCCTCTTAAACTCTATGAGCATCACAGATGCTTCCTCAAAGGTTTTCTCAAGGGCAGCGTGAGTGCTTTGACCAGTTTTCCCCAGGCCTCCATAGTGCCATGGGAAGAGGAAGTTATTTGGTCTATGATTAATTTAAGAGTATTTCCCTGCATTATTCGCACATGAGTGGAAAAAAAAGTTATTTTACTGCTCCATTTCCTTAAAATCTGCTGATAACTAGTGATGACCTATTTCAATGAAGCCAAAGCAAATATTTGAGAAAAGAAAGTAAGCTTGTCTTAGAAGCTGTAAAGGAATAAAAGTGGGAAAGGACTATGAATCTTAGCACTTAAAAGGCCTAAATTTGTTTTAAAGCTTATTTTATAATACTAATATATGCTCTGGGTAACATTTTAAAAACCCTGCTAGTTAACACTTTTATAAGGTATGGAAATTTGGGGGCTGTATTTTATATTTTGGACCTTATGGTTTAGACTACATAATAGAAAATTGGTGGCAACATAGGCAAAGACGAGAAAAACTGTAAGAGGAAATAAATTCACTTGCTCATTTAGGAATTCAGAGAAGTTGAGTTGAACTGAACAAGAAAGTCCAAAAGGGCTGTGATGCTGAAGATGCCAAAGACATAAACAGGGGTGCATAATTTTGTAAGGATATTTTAAGGATTTTTGGAATATAGGAAGATTGATTAAGCCATTGAATGATTTTAAGGTAAGGAATGTCAGAATGAGATTTGTATTAGAGATTGATTGTTCTGGCCACAGTGTGAAACATGGATTGGAAGGGACAAGGCTAACGTGGTGAGACTGGCTAGACGTTTCTTGCAGTAATCCAGGAAAGAGATTAGCGTGTTTTGAACTAAGACAATCACAATGGGTAGGGAGATAGTGGATTTGTTGTTAAGAGTTAATTGAAAGGCAAAATACACTGGGCTCACAGATTTATTCTTTCAAAAGGTGAGAAAGCAGAGTCAAGGATGAATCTCGGGCATTTGCTAAACATGGACAATTGGTGGAAACACTCATGGAGCTAGGGTATGCTGGACAAGCAGCAGGGCTGGGATCAGTTACCACCGTGGAGCATCTGGAGCTCAAGGTGCTTGGGGCATCTAAATAGAAGCATCTTCCAGGCAGCTGAGCTTTCAACTCTGTGACTGAGACTCGGAGATTTAGGAGTTGTCCCCAGGAGTTGATAATTTTAAAAAAGAAAAGGAAAAGAATCAGGAATGGAAGGGGTCACTGAGTAATAGTAAATCGAGTGAAAAAGAAGAAAGTCAAAATGGAGGGCTAAGGAGTGGCCACATTTAAAGGATAATCAGAGAAAACTGAGTATCCAAATGAAATGAAAAGGAAAAAATAGATGAACGTGGTATTATGGAAGACCCTGGAAGAGAATGCTTCAAAACGATGGAATTGTTCTGGTATCAAAGGCTGCTATAAGTTTAAATAATGGAAAAGTCTGAGTGTCTAAGTGTTTATTGGTTTAAATACTAAAAAGTAAATCATATATTTAGTGAGATCAATGTAATTGTGGCACTGTGGGTAGTAGCCAGATTGCACTGGCTGGAGGGGCAGTTTACTAGTAATCAGAGCTATCGCTGTTAAGAATATACATTATGTTGGGAAGCAAAAGCAGGCAGATCACCTGAGGCCAGCAGTTCAAGACCAGCCTGGCCAACATGGCGAAACCCTGTCTCTACTAAAAAAACAACAACAACGAAGAATATACATTATGCTATATGCTCAAAGCTACTTTGAATATTATCATACTCAGATTATTATTGAGGAAACTGAAGTTAGGTAACTTTCTCAAGATGATACAATATTAACAGAGAACTATTAGGATTTGAACCTACAGTCTCTGATGGCAAAGATTTTTCATTACAGTATTTCTGTCCATTTGACTGAAAGATGATAAACCTTCTGTGGCAGCAATATTTGCCCAAGGACCTTTGGGGCTATATGCTTTTGAAAATATCTTTAACAAAGGAATCATAAAGCCATTTAATAAAATGCATAAAACAATTCAGAAAGAACAAAACAAACAGTGGGATCATGGCAGCATGGCAGTCGGGGAGGGAGCTTCTCATGACTAAAGAGCAATATAGGAGCAATGCTGTGATGAACAATGACATGGAGAAGGGATGGGGGTGGGGCAGACAGAGAGAGAGAGCGAGCCCAAGGTCAGGAGACAGAGACCACAAAAAATGTTCCCAGCACTTAAAAGACGGACATCAAAAATGAAACCTCCTTCTATATGCAGACCTAGCTTTGCCCCCTATTTTCACCTTCAATGCAGCAATGAAGGACTAAATCAGGAAAAAAGATAATACAAATATTTTATACAGAAGCCCAGATGCCCCTTTATATGCTATGGTGTACAAATACAGATGACTTATTTATGATTAAAGTTATTGTATTTATTCTTTCCTACTAACTCTGTATTTTTCCCTCTGTTCTTTCTTTAGATTATGCTTCTCAGTGATCCTGAAATGGAGAGCAGCATATTGATCAGCTCAGATGAAGGGGCGACCTATCAGAAGTATCGGCTCACCTTCTATATCCAGAGCCTGCTCTTTCATCCCAAGCAAGAGGACTGGGTGCTGGCCTACAGTTTGGATCAAAAGGTGAATACATACTATTTTCATTCACATCTTGTCATCCAGGTACCACCATGTGAAAATCACTTGTTTGCTCAGTCCAGATTTTGGATGGAATTCAGTGACATTTCATCGTCTCAACCCAAATCATTCCATCACTGATTTTCTCTGCAGCAACTAACTTTGGTGCTCTTAAGTATCAAAATATGTAGACAGGTATATTTCACTTATGGACAATGCTATTATGTCACAATTTTAAAATGGCTTTCTCTATAATTTTACTCATTTGACCTTATTTAAAACAACCCTGTGAAAGAAGTAGGACATATATAATATTTTATAGTGACATAGTAAACAAAGGTACAGAAAGGCTAAGGTCTTGTTCAAACCCTCCAAACTAGTAGCTGAGGAGCCAGGGTTTAAGTGCATGTCATCGATTCCACATCTAGGTATATTCCATCACACCATGCCACCTTGATTGGTAACATTGGAATGTACCATTGCTCTTAGTTGAGTAATAGAAGGGAAGCTTTAAACAAAGTCCATTTTGTTAATTTCTAAAAATAATGTTAAAAATCTAGGCCGGGCGCAGTGGCTCACGCCTGTAATCCCAGCACTTTGGGAGGCCGAGGCGAGTGGATCACGAGGTCAAGAGATAGAGACCATCCTGGTCAACATGGTGAAACCCCGTCTCTACTAAAAATACAAAAAATTAGCTGGGCATGGTGGTGCGTGCCTGTAATCCCAGCTACTCAGGAGGCTGAGGCAGGAGAATTGCCTGAACCCAGGAGGCGGAGGTTGCGGTGAGCCGAGATCGCGCCATTGCACTCCAGCCTGGGTAACGTGAGTGAAACTCCGTCTCAAAAAAAAAAAAAAAAAAAATCTAGTGACCCCAATAAGACCTCCTTCTTGAGCTCCAAATCCTTATATTCAGCTGCATACATAACATTGTCTTTTGTATGCCTCAAACCCTCTCAACTCAGTGTATCTGGAAATGAGCTGGAGATCTCTCCCCAGCCTAGCTGGCTCTCTTCCAGTATTCCCTAATTCTAGCCATTTAATTGCAAAATTAGAAACCTAGGGGGTATCTTTAATATTTCCTTGTTCTGAACCCGCCATCTGCGATCCATCATGGGACCTAATATCTTTTGATTCTATCCACTTCTTTCTGTTACCACTTGTAAATATCTTTTGATTCCATCTACTTCTTTATGTTACCACCACCACTCGAATGTAAGTTTCATTTGTTATCTGAATGATCGATTGCTAGAGTCTCTTCCAGTGTGTTCATACTACAACCTGAAAAAAATATTTCCCAAATATAATGATTGCATGCCTTTGCTTAGACCCCTCTCACATTTCCTCTTTGTTCACAAGACCACAGTCCTCAATAGATATTACCAGCCCCTGCCTGGTCTGGTTCCTCCTTCTCTGTCCTGGCTCACTATTATCACTTTCCCTTGAATTATCTTCTTTCAGTTGCTTGCCATACCTGTCCTCTTTGCTCCCTTCCCTGTGCCTGGAATCCTCTTCTTTAATGTAAGCCTCATCATCATCAGATCTCAGATTCAGCATCACTTCCTTAGGACACCTTCCCTAAACTCCCTGACAAAATCAAATCCTTTTTGATGTCCTTTTACATAGCACTGTGTACCCCCTATTCAGAACACTTGTCACAGATGAGATTTTGTGTTGATTTTGGGGTCATCAGCATTCCTTACTAGATGACAAGCTCTATCTTGTAATCTAAAAGGCAGGGCCTTGTCTTGTTTTACTCACTGTTGTAGCACCAGTCCCTAGTGTTGTACCTGCTACTATATCAGTCATCAGTGTCTATCTGTTAGATGAATGAATTAGCATATGAATACTTAAATTCTGTAGCTCTCTATATTTGATCAATTTATACTTAAGAAAAGGGATTTTATATTATTTCCTCTTTGTATTTCCTGACATCTCCAGAATCTTAGTACAGTGCCTGATGCCAAACTATTATGTAATAATATTGTGGAATCAATCAGTGAAAGGAAACAGATAATTCTGAGCACTGTCTTACATAGAGATATCCACAGAACTACCGTGGTTGAAATAGCTTCTTCACTCTGCTCTCTTAAATCCTGAAACGGTTACTCCTCAGTGTATATTTGAATATGTGATGGTGAATTATTATTATTTTTGTGTGTGTGTGTGTGTGCATTCATTCATGTGGTGTCAGCACCTTTAAACAATAATTTCAACATAACCTTTCTATGTCTCGTTAACCAAGCCTCATGGTGGGCCCCAGGTGCTTAATGCAATCCCCTAAGGACACCCACATGACATTTGCAGAGGAAAAGCCATTGCAAATACATTTTTTTCATGGCATCAAGTGGATATTGTATGAAAGACTTAGCCAAATGTCAGATAGTCTGTGACTTTAGAGGCTCAGTATAACCAGAAATTTTGAAACAGTATTGAAAAAAGTAAATTATTCAGATGTCATTAAATGGTTGGATGGTAATTTATTTATAAGAAGCTCAGAACTCTTAGAGCTTATTTTTATTTGTACAGAGACAAGCTAGGTTAGAGGAAACAGACTTCTCATACCAGTAGGTTGATAAACCAAATGCAATATGTCTCCTGTGTATCTGGGAATATCCTTTTCCTACATCTCCACAGCACTGAGAACATCTGGGGCATTGCTCATGAAGTACCCTTGTGGATATAATGCATTCAAAATACTTTCAGACTTGGTGGCTGCTCTTTTGCTTAGCAAAAATATTTGAAAATGTGGCAGTGGGTGTTGATGGATTTTTCTAATCACATTGCACATTTCTAGATGTATTATTCCTTAGGTACTCTTTCTTGTTGACATCTTTTGCATAAAGTGGCTGAATGTTCTTCAGGCCTATAAAGTTTCTAACCAGTGCTTGGCCATTCTTCTTTTAAATAAATGATGTGTGAAGGCAGATGATGCCCTTGGCAACACTTGCAGAGATGGCATAAAACACCTAGCCCCAGTCATCCAGGTTGCAGAAGAGTTTTTCTTTATTTGGGGGGAAATTTAGAAGTTTAGAGTCAAGGAGAGTGATGGTGTGCAGCAGCAAATGAAAATGCAAGTGTAGTTGAGATTGATATACAAATGTGTTATTTCAGACTAGAGCCTTCTCTGATGTGCATGCATGAAGGCAGCTGTTTCCTTCTAGAGAAAATGAAAAGTGCTAGTATTAAGGTAACTGCAGCATCAAAGGGAGATGTTTGTGGTGAGGAGTGAATCGATGTTTCCATTATTGTGCCTTTGATGAAATGCACTAGCAATTTCTTTAGAGCTGGTAAGGCTATCTCGTTATGTTGTATGTATTGCAAAAGACCTAATTGAATGATATTTTAAAGGGACAATATCCAATTGCTTTACTTTCCCAATGCTACCCCAAAGCTACAGGAGACTTGCCAGTAGATCTCACTTGGTAAAGGCATTGCTAGAGAATTAAGTAAGGACAGACCTTCTGGATAAAACAAAATTGCATCTAGAAATCAAGGGATGTGCATCACGCTCTGCTAGTTGATATGTGGATTTTGGGTTGTGAGTTAACTGGAAAACGTGTCTACCTGATACTGGCCAAGGCCTGGGAGTGGGGAAGATGATCCAAGTCCTCCAAAGCTGCAAAGGGGTGGGTGTGGGAGCAAATGTACCTTCCATTTGACCCTGCTGGAGGGTCATACCTCTGCAATCCTGATGCACCCAAGTCTGTCTACTAAGGTCCTTTCTGATTTCTGATCAACTTAATTTGGGCATTTGATCAATTCATCCTATTCTGACCATCATACGAGCTTCCCCATTCCTTCTGCTCCCATGCCAGCTCCTTCTTTAGACTATAGGCTCTCCTGCCATCTTGCATTTTAATTTAAAAGGACTCAATAAAGATAAGATATTCATTCTTGGGTATTTTTGAAGATATTTTATACAAATTTTTGAAGTTTAAAAAAGCAGAGGAAGTAATAGGTTATGGTTAACCAAATTGGAAATGACAAAAGAAAAGCTACTCCCCTCCCTCCATCATAGAACAAAAGCTCTACAACTTCTTTTGAGGGCTGTGTCTTTGTCAGTTATTTAAACGGTAGGATTCTCTTTTGTTTCCATCAGGCTATTTCCTCACTGATGACTGAAACAGCTTACATTGTGATGTGTTTAGATTAGCTAGAGGGCTCAATAATCTTATTAAAACTAAGACTTCTGGAAAGATTTTGAGATAGGTTTTGAAGACAATGCAATCCTAGAGATAGATAGCTGCTGTTCTCATCGCTTTACAGAGCTGAATGTTTAAGCATCTCTCATTTTGACAAGAGACTGCAGTTTTTAAAAAAATGGGCACAAGCTCATGTATTCACAGATGCATACATCCTGGCACAGGGGGCCTTCTGTAGGAGATGGAGAGCTGAAAATAGCTATTTTTTTCTGTGTGAGAGGTAGGATTGCAAAGCTCTCTAATACCATTTATATTCTTGGCAAAATGAAACTTTATCAAATACAGCTGGCTTTGGAGATCAGAGATGAACTCTGTGGGATTTCAGAATCCATTGTTTTCAGACACTTCTGGGCTACAGTGGTCTAGAACTGCCAGTAATTTTGATGTAAAAAGCACTTTCTGAAACACTAGCACACATAATGAAGGGTTGCTGTTATAGTATTAATAGTTGGGGAGTGGGCATGCAGCTAAGGATTTTTGTTGATCGTCTCCTATCAAACAAGTTCAATAGTAGCTGACAGATTGACAGACTGGTTAAGCAGCTGATGCAGTGTTAGGCATGGTAGCAGGCAACACAGGGCCCAGTACAGAGGAGGTGCTTGTCCCACGCACCTTTGCCAATTGGAACATAACTGGGGCTACTACATCATAGGCAGGTGCTGGAGTGTTTCTGGGGTGTGGAGGGCCTGAAGATTCAAAAGGAAACGTAAAGTTGTACTTCTGGAATACTGGATCCAAAGAAACTGTGCCTTTCATTTATATCCTCATTTAAAACCCTCAGATTAAAAATGTAATTGTGTTGAGATCCTCCGGGATTAGTAGGTGATGATAACTTTCTCAGTAGCTATTGGCAGAAGCAGGCTTCCTGTTTCCTCACCTGGTGGAGATAAAGCTGCTGCGGATTAACTAGGGCTGACCATGGCTTTGAAGCTTTTCCTCTGAGGAATAGGAGTGGGACTAAAGGGCACTTTCGATTTAAAGAAAAACATTGTATTTTTATTAGGTCCTTTTCCATTCTTTTTTTTTTT
>NW_016107586.1:1585989-1638822 GCF_001604975.1 Cebus imitator | reverse complement strand
CCAGGTTCAAGCGATTCTCAGATTCAAGCCTCCCGAGTAGCTGGAATTACAGGTACCTGCCACCATTCTCGGCTAATTTTTGTATTTTTATGTAGAGATGAGGTTTTGCCATGTTAGCCAGGCTGGTCTCAAACTCTTGACCTCAGGTTATCTGCCCTCCTCGGCCTCCCAAAATGTTGGAATTTATAGGTGTGAGCCACTTACCGCGCCCAGCCCCAAGCATACTTTTTCTATATGATGTCCTAGATTTTCTGGTCTCCTTCTCTATCTTCTGGGTATCCATTTTAGTAACCTGATACATTTCTTTGAGGAAAAATCACATTTTCTAAAATTATTAATGGAAGATACAGCATGTATATGCTTTAAGAAGGGTACTCAGGCGGGCAACAGTACCTTTCCCAAAGCAATTATGTTCCCATGGTAGAAATTCAGCCGTGGCAGTGTTTTAGTGAAGATAGGTGGCTCCAGCCACAGGTGGTCCAGGAGGTGGAGCAATGCAGCCTCGTGGTTTTCTCTGTGTTCTTCCATCTGCGTCCTCCATGGACTGACCTTGTCTTTATGTACATGCTGATTTTTTGTGTTAATAACGCTGCCCTAATGCTGACCACTTTGCTTAAATCCAGATCCTAGATTTCTCGTTTTTCAGTTGGACTCAGGGGTTCTTCTGCTTGTCCCTTCCTCTGCAAGTTCCCATGACCTTAAGCTCTGTCTGCCCAATGAGGCCAGGCCACTTATGCTCCCTCTATTCTCTGCCTATATCTTGACCACTCACCCTGGTATGACAGCACTGGCCTTTTAAACTCAGAGTCATTCTTTCCATTTAAAAAATGAGATTGTAACATACATACAGAAAAGTGCACATCTATGAGTCTGATGAATTTTCATTAACTTAATACACCCATGAAACCAGCAACTTGATCAAGAAATACCATTGACATCTGAGAATTACTTGTGTGCTTTTTCGGCCACTACCTTCCACCCTCAGTGGAATCACTGTCAGTCAAGTTCATTTTTTATTTCATGCAGATGATTTTTGGTTGGCTAAACTAGTAAAGCAACAGTTAGAAAATACATTTCTCAGAAGAAATGTTAGAAGGGTAGCCAGGGAGGTAAACAATAGAGAAGAAGAAATACTTCAAATGTTAATATTAGAGAACTAGACTAAATGAAATGCAAGAATTTAGTAACATTCGGCAAGCCCAGTTAATCTAGAAAATTCATAAGAACACTTTGAAAAAGTGTTCATTTAAAATTAATTTAACATATTTTATTTTAAAAAAATATGTTACTTTCTGTATCATAATCATGATACCCAGTGTTAGGTACTATATTTTGAAATAGTATTGATGGATGTGCAAATGAATTTTCCTTCCTGGAAAATATGTTGGCAATATATATCAGAAAACATACACGTATTCATGACTTTGACCCAGTGGTTCAGTTGCTCTACTTCTGAGAATATACCAATGGAATAAACCTATGAAGCTTTAGGTATAACGATGCTTATCAAAGTCATTTATAATGAGAAAAACTAGAAGGAAACTTACTGACTTCCTAACTTTAAAGGACTTTAAATTATGATATATACATTTACTGGGATATTATGCAACCATTAAAATAGTGATCATAATGACCATGTAGCAACATAGGTATATATTAATACCTATTAAATTCATATAGGCATATCTTGGAGATATTGTGGATCCAGTTAATGAAGCAAATATCACAATAAAGCAAGTCACATGAATTTTTTGGTTTCTCAATGCATATAAAAGTTATTTTTATACTATGCAATAGTCTGTTAAATGTCTAATCGCATTATGTCTAAAAAAATGTATATACCTCAACTTAAAAATACCTTATTGCTGAAAAATGCTAATGATCATTTGAGTCTTCAGCAAGTTATAATCTTTTTGCTGGTGGAGGATCTTACCTTGATATAGATGACAGCTAAGGGTGGTGGTTGCTGAAGGCTGGGGTGGCTGTGGCAATTTCTTGAAATAAGATAACAATGAAGTTTGCTGCATTGATGACTCTTCATTTCAGGAAAGATTTTTCTGTAACATGTAATGCTGTTTGACAGCTTCTTACCCACAGTAGAACTTCTTTCAAAATTGGAGTCAATCCTCTCCAGCCCTGCAACCCTGATAAACTCTGCTTTATCAAGTACATTTATGGAATATTTAAAATTATTTCTTGTTGTTTCAACAATGTTTATAGCATCTTTACCGAGAGTAGATTCCATCTCAAGAAACCACTTTCTTGGCTCATCTTTAAGGAGCAACTCCTTATCTGTTCAAGTTTTATCATGAGATTGCAGCAATTTAGTCACTTCTTCAGGATCCACTTATAATTCAACTACTCTTGCTTTTTCTACTCTGTCTGAAGTTACTTCCCCCACTGAAATCTTGAACCTCTCAAAGTCACCCATGAGGGTTGGAATCAGCTTCTTTCAAACTCTTGTTCATGTTAATATTTTGATCCCCTCCCATGAATGTTCTTAAAGTCATCTAGAATGATGAATCTTTTCCATGAGGTTTTCAATTTACTTTGCCCAGATCCATCAGAGAAATCACTGTCTATGGCAGCTATAGCCTTATGAAATGTATTTCTTAAAATAATACAACTTGCAAGTTGGAATTTCTCTTTGATTCATGGTCTGCAGAGTGGATATTGTGTTAGCAGGAATGAAAATAGCAATCTGTTTGTACATCTCCATCAGAGCTCTTGAGTGACCACGTGCATTGTTAATAAACAGTAATATTTTGGAAGGAATCTTCTTTTCTTAGTAGTCTCAAGAGTAGGTTTAAAATGTTCAGTAAACCATACTGTAAACAGATGTGCTGTCATGCAGGCCTTGCTTGTCCATTTATAGAGCATGGGCAGAATAGATTTAGCATAATTTTTAAGGACTCTAGGATTTTTCAGATCATAAGTGAGTATTGACTTCAACTTAAAGTCATCAGCAGTATTAGCCTGGATAAGTCTTCCTGTCCTTTGAAGCTTTGAAGCTAGGCATTGACTTTTCCTCTCTAGCTGTGAAAGTCCTAGATGACACTTTCTTCCAACAGAAGGCTGCTCATTGAAAATCTGTTGTTTAGTGTATCTGCCATCATCCATGATCTTAGCTAGATCTTCTGGATAACTTGCTGCAACTTCTCCATCAGCACTTGCTGCTTCACCTTTCACTTGTATGTTATGGAGATGGGTTATTTCCTTCAACCTCATGAACCAGCCTCTGCTACTTCAAACCTTTTTTCTGTAGCTTCTTCACCTCTCTCAGCCTTCATAGAATTGAAGAGAGATAGGGCTTTGTTCTAGATTAGGCTTTGGATTAATGGAATGTTGTGGCTGGTTTGATCTTGTATCTAGACCACTAAAACTTTCTTTATATCAGCAACAAGGCTGTTTAGTTTTCTTATCATTTGTGTGTTCACTGGAGTAGGTTTTTAATTTCCTTCAAAAACTTTTCCTTTGCATTCACAACATGGCTGTTTGGTGCAACAGACCTCACTCTCAGCCTCTTGTCTTTCAACATGCCTTCCTTACTGAGCTTAATTATTCCTAGCTTTTAATTTAAAGTGAGAGACATGAAATTCTTTCACATGAACACTTAGAGGCCATTGTAAGGTTATAAATTGGCTGATTTGAATGTTGTTGTGTCTTAGGGAATAGGGGTGCCTAAAGACAGGGAAAGAGATAGGAGAATTGTCAGTAGACGGAGCAGTCAGAACACACACATTTATAGATTAAGTGAGCCATTTTCTATAGATGTAATTTGTGGTGCCCCAAAACAATTACAATGATAACACCAAAGAACACTGATCACAGATCATTATAACAGGTGTAATAATAATGAAAAAGTTTGAAATATTGTGAGAATTCCCAAAACGTGATGTAGAAACACAAAGTAGGCAGATAGTCTTGGAAAAGTGGTGCTGAAAGACTTGCTTGATGTAGCTGTCACAAACCTTAATTTATAAAAAACACAGTATCTTGAAGCACAATGAAATGAAGTTTGCCTGTACACATTACATATTACATATGTAAATATATACAAATGCATACATAATACGTACAAAAGACAAACCTTTTAATACAAGTATGCAAAAAATAAGGTAAAGGAAGGAATGAAGGAAGAAATGAAAGGAGGAAGGAATGAATGTAGGAAGGAAAGAAAAAAGAATGAAGGAGAAAAGTTATTTTAAAAAATGGAAGGAAATATTCCCAAATATTAGCTAGGCCTGTTAAGATGATGGAATTATGTTTGTGGAGCTTTTTTTTTTCTAGCATACCATTTCTTTTCCAAATTTTCTATTTCATTACATTGCTTTCATAATTAAAAATTCTGTGAACTAATGTGCCATGAATAGTTTATGTTTATCCTACTTATAAGGCAGTGCTCTTAAAAAATACTTCAGGTGTGAATAGGGCTGATTTAGTAAAACCCTTTCAAATCATTATGTAATCCCTTTTCACGAAGCAGTATGTTGTAGAAGAAAATTTCCCTGAATAAAAATATGCAGCCTGAGATTGCTCTTTTCTTCAGCTTTGTTTTCACTGTCATCCCTTTAGAACTCTGAAATTCTAGGAATAATTTTTTTTTCTCCTAACAGAAAGTGTACTCTTGTTGGATGTAACCTCAATCTATATTATTTACAGCCCAGAAACAAATACAGGTTTTATTATTTAGAAGTCACCCACCATAGATAGATGTTAAGGAAGTGATTTATTCTGGTAGTTTTTCAAATGAATTTTCCGGCTCCATCCCAAAATTGAATTAGTATTTGCTTATTTGCTTTGACAGCTGTAATGGAAAGAAATGCTTCTGGAGCCAAGGGGTATAGACAATTCTAATGCATTGAGCTTTGAGCCTAGGAACTCTTACATGCCCCATATTACTTTACTAAGAGTTGGACATATAGCTGCTCCTTGGAAATAGAGATACATGTCCTTAAGTACCTCCCTCCCATATGTGGCACTGAGAAATTCTCTCATATACGTGATTATGTTGAATTTTCATAAGCAGCTGCTAGGTAGATATTATTTCCAAGATACAGATGAGCATATGACTCTTGAAGGGCATTCTAACTTGCTCAATGTCACACAGCCAATGAGGGGCCTGGCCAGCTCTCTGTCCTAGGCCTGGCTTGAGGTATAGCCACTACACCCCACTCTTCCTGGTTGATAGGTGGGCTGTCCCTTGCCTTGAGACAGAACTGCAGGTGGGCCACTTTTACGCTGAACCCCAGCTCCAGAGTGCACTAGAAGAGTAAGACAACAAAATCAGCCATGTGGAAATCAAACCTTCAAATGATTGCAGTGGTTCTTACGGCATATTTCTCAGCTGATGGCATTTTCTGGAGTGGGACTTTAAGGGCAGAAGCCATCAGACTGCTTACTGGTGATAAGACATAGGATAATTAATTCTGCCTCGAGCAAAAAACAAACAACAACAAGGCAGTTGTGTTTTAAGGGGATTTTGTCCAGTTTTGCTTGCTTTTCCCATTACTTTATTCAAATCTTTGAGTTAATATATAGATTAAACCAAGGTGTTTGTCATTTAACTAGGTAATACTATGATCTGAAATTTTTAAAGGAAGCTTATGGAGACAACATCTTTAATATGGTAATGAAGAGAGAAGTTGAAATCATTTAACTTCATTTACAAATCATGAATATGTATTATGCTTTAAATGAAAAGAAGGACTAAAACAGATATAGTGTTTGTTCAATTTGCTAAAGAGAAGACAATTTGTCAAGATTTTTTCCCCAAAACTCAAGGAATATGCAAATGTAGGAAAATCAGACCCCCATGTTAATTCCATGGCATGATGAATATTTTTATAATCCTAATTAGTACCAGTCATTTAGTCTAGCAATTTCCCCCAATCTAGCCAATTTGAAATTAAAATAGATGCCTTGATTACAAAACTCATTAGCAAAGAAGCACCCTTCTCACTAACCAGTTCATTTAAAATGCACAAACTGAATGAAGTGTGGAACACTTGTGTTGTCAATTGGCATAAGTGAAGTGAGTCTTAATTGGAAGCATTGTGAAGTATTTGTATTGCTGCATGTTTCATTGCAGTATAATATATCGTTCATTAAATGTAACAAAAGCAACTTTTAAATGGTTTAATTAAGCAGAGTTTGTGCACTTGGTAATTTTTATAAAGTTGAATATCACAATTGTTTGCATTTGAAGTACTGATGGGTATTAATGTCAGGAAGACGAAGTCTGACTCTGCATTTATCACTCAGATTATGCAAAGAATGGCAGGTTTAATGTGAGGGGAGAAAATTAATTATAGAACATTGACTTCTTATTTAAAAGTGCCCACGTGCATATTGTCCTTGTGAATTTGGGTGTGGGAATTTCAGAACTACCTGATTTATGGCTGGGAATGGAGAGGAAGGGCCTGGCAGAGGACTGGGAGTGGAATAGAAGGAGAAAATAACACTCTGGAATTTTTTTTTGTAATTTCTTTTTTAATCAAAGGAGGAAGTAGTAGGTGGAGAGAAATGGTATCCAATGTATTTTCATCTGCTCAAAAGAGCAATAGAGATGTGTAGCAATGCAGATTGATGTTCTGTCTAGGCAGAATGTGATGCGAGTGGGAGAGGGGAGGAAATTGGCTCCAGACCAGGGAAATGCTGCAGATGGGGACTCCACAGAAGTCCCGAACTGAGGCCAGAGAGCAAGGAGTTCAGGGATGATTTTTCAGTAGAAGGGGAGGCAGAATGGTCTGTAATAGTGGCGGTTCTGTAGGCATAAAGTATAAAGCAAGTATAGAAGCTGAGATTCCCCTGATGTTTCTTCTCTGTGTAATGCAGATGTCAGCTGTTGCCTCATATTTATGTTATTTTGACCCACATCAATGAGGAGGCAAAACTCAGCCAAGTCACTGATTTCTGTGAGAAATCCCATGTTAGACCCTATTGATGTCCTGCCTATACCCATTAGATGTTTCCATTCCAGTGTGCTCCTGCTGACTTCTGACTGCCAGTATTTGCATCTCTTTGCCTGAGAGCTTTCTCTGAAGTTTCTGGAGCCTAGTCCACCCTTCTGTGCAGCAAGCTGGGAATTAGGAGCAGCCCTTACAAAAATAGCAGATTTTGGTGTGTAGATACTCGGCTCTCTTACCCTCATGTGTGGTAACTCTGAGACATGTGTCTTATACTTTTTATCTAGAATTTTCCAGTGGAATGAACCTCTAGTTGCCTGCAAAGTTAGCTGGCTTCATAACACCACATATTGACTGCCTTCTGTTACCTGGGTAATTCTCTACTTTAATACCAATGAGTGTTGTTTTCTCATCTTCCATATAAACTACTTACGCTCTAGTCCTTGTCTCGGGGTCTGTGCCTGGAGAGACTCTAACCTGTTGTGCCAAGTATTTGGTGATTTTGGCGGTGCTAGTTAAACATTTGTGAGGTCAAGGATGGGGATCACAAAACCTAGGTTTCCACCCAGAAATGACCCTTTGACATTTCTATGTTCCTAATCTCTCCTGAACCCCTCCAATTCCCCAGGCTATCAACCTGTGACCATGCTACTCCAGGGAAAAAGAGACTTTATAGATGAGATTAAGTTAAAGATCTCGAGATGGAGAAATTATCTCAGATGTTCTTGAGGGACCCAAAATAGTCACAGGGTTATTTTAAGAGGGAGGCAGGAGGGTTAGAGTCACAAGAAGTTGTTACATGGAAGCAGAGGTTGCTCCAGGCTCTTTGAAGATGAGGCCTGGCTGGAAAACGCAAGGAAATGGTTTTTCCTCTGGAGCCTCCAGAAGGAATACAGTCTATCTACCTTGATTTCAACCTCATAATCCTCATTTCGGACTTCTCACTTCCAGAGCTGTTCTTTTTTTTTTAAATTTTTTTATTTTTTATTATTTTTTTAAAAGACGGGGTTTCACCATGTTGGTCGGGCTGGTCTTGAACTCCCGACCTCAGGTGATCCGCCTGCCTTGGCCTCCAAAGTGTTTGGATTACAGGCGTGAGCCACCATGCCAGGCCCCAGAGCTGTTCTATAATAAATCCGTGTTGTCTTAACCACTAAGTTAGGGGAGGTTTGTTACAATAGCAATAGGAAATTAATATGCTTACCAGCCCTTCCTTTGACTTCACTTTACCTCCTGTCTCAGAGCAAGCAAAATATACTGCTTATCTCCATCTGCTCCTGAAAGCCCAGGCATCCACAGACCCAGATATGGTGTATCTAGGACATACTTGTGACTCCTATTTACATTGATCCCTGTGGTCGTTAGAGTTTCTTCTCAGAGGTGGGTGGCAAAAAGTATATTCTCTATATTGTTTACATATTGTAGCAGTTTGTTCAGGGTGCTGTAGCAAAGTACCACAGATTGAGTGGCTTAAACAATGGAAATGTATGGTCTCATGGTTCTGGAGGCCAGAGGTCTGAGATCAAGGTGTTAGCAGGGTTGATTTCTTCTGAAGCCTCTGTCTTTGGCTTGTGCATCGCCAGCTTCTCCCTGCATCTTCATGTGATCTTTCCTCTGTTTGTCTTTCTATGTCCTGATTTCCTCTTCCTTTTCTTTTCTTTTTCTTTTGAGATGGGGTCTTGCTCTGTCCTCCAGGCTGGAGTGCAGTGGTGTGATCTCAGCTCACTGTAACCTCTGCCTCCCAGGTTCAAGCAATTCTTCTGCCTTAGCCTCCCAAGTAGCTGAGACTACAACCACTCCCAGCTAATTTTTGTGTTTTTAGTAGAGACGGGATTTCACCATATTGGCCAGGCTGGTCTCAAACTCCTGACCTCGTGATCCACCCACCTTGGCCTCCCAAAGTGCTGGGAATACAGATGTGAGCCACCATGCCTGGTTGATTTCCTCTTCTTGTGTGAATATCACTTATATTGGATTAGGGCTGACTCTAATAACCTCATTTGAACTTATTTACCTCTTTAAAGACCCAGTCTCCAAATACAGTAACATTCTGAGGTACTGGGGGTTATTTTGGGGGATATACTTCAGCCCATAAGACATATGCATGGCAAGGTAGCTGAGTAATAAAAATTTTATTGCCCTTTGCGTCCCTGCTGCACTGTGTGAGGGAATAGTAGAAGTCTCCTCCCCCTGTGTAGCATGAGATGTTCCTGAAACATATGGAATGGAACCAACCACCAGGAAAATTGGCAGTGGGTTATGGGGGAGGAGGAGGGAGCAGGGAGTGGGGCTTATTCCCAAGATGGAAACCAGATTCATGTGGGAGGCCCTGAGCCTGGTCAGGAAGGTTCCAAGCTGGCCTTTGGCCTTGACCCTCGACAAGGTTAGGAAATCATGGAGGGCACAAGAAAAAAGATGGGTGCCCAGACCTTGAAGACCACTGGGAAGAATGTTGAGGGATCAGAGCCTAAAAGAAGTCTCAGATAGAAACTCATATTTTAGAACCATGGGCTTTTTGTGTATATAAGCTACATGTGTTTTGTTTCAGTTTTGGCGTTTTGTTTTTGTTCTCCCTTTGCATTTGAAAATGTTGCCAGATCTCAGATGTGCCAGAAGTTACAGAAAGCTTGGTTGACCTGAATGTGTTGCAAGCCTTCCTAAAGTTTATCATTGGCTTCCCCTTAGCTTGGAGGATAAAGTGAAAGCCTTTAGCTCAGCACATAAAGCCTTTTAACGTGGATCCGTGGATCCTAACTTTCTGCTTCCTCTTTTTAAGCACTTCATTCACTCATGCAACAAGGAATGTGTCTTCCTATTTCACACCAAAGCGCCTCGGCACATGCACTTTCTTCTAGGAGTCCTTTCCTTCCCCATCTTCATCTAGCTAGTCCTGAGTCCTGCTCACTTTTCAAAACTCAAAGAAAATAAAACTTTCCTGAGAAAGCTTTGCCTAGACAGACTTTACTTACAAAACCCTAACTATTCTAGGTTTTTTAGAAAAGTCTAGAAAGAAGCAATTTTCTTGAGACCTTTTTTATTGAATGGTTTTACATTTATTAGCCTTTTTTTTTTTTTTTTTTGTCTCAGCATTTAGTACATCTAAAGACCTAAGTCATACCTGGATCAGAGTTAAAGAGGACCTGTATAAAGGTTATAATTGTGGGATTGAAAAGAAAGGGAAAAATTTTTGAGTGACTTGAAAATAGAATCAGAATTTGTGAGTGCTTAGAAGTCACAGGGAAGGGTGTGCCTGGTAACCCTGACCATGACAAGAATCAAAGAACATCATAGATCTGATGGTCTGATTGCCTACAAAAATATCTAAGGCCAAGGCTGTGCCTGCTCATGGCACACTTCTTTCCTGACAAAAGAGATGCTTGGTTCCCAAATGTACTTAGTGGAAGAGGGAGTGTCTGGTCAGTGTGGTTGCCAAGGTGCACTGTAGAGGGGATAATGACCTTCCTTTGTGGTTGCTCTTGCCTTTAGTTGCTTTTCTGACATTTTGCCCCATGCCTCCCTTGGTTGCTCTCAGTGCCGGAGGCAGCATCTAGCAATAGCTGTCTAAGTTATTGAAACAGGCGTTTAAAAATGGAGATTTTAAAATTTGAAGTGCTTGGTAGAGATACCAGGGTTGTAATCTAGAAGCTTTATAATAGGCAGCTAGGGAATGAGTGAGGCGAAAAAGATATATTAACTTTTCTTTCTTCAAATATGATTATGTTAATATTGGGCATGAATGTTTTCATAATTGAGATGCTGAAATGTGGCTGGGAAATCCACTCTCCCTTGAGTCTATCTCAGGCATGGATGGTCTCTTGAACCATCTGGCCCAGAGGCTTCAGTCCCTGAAGGGAGCTTTCAGATTTCATTAGTAGATCATTACTCTTGGTATAATCTACCTACCCTTAGGTTTACACAATGTCTTTCCCTTTTATTTGGATGCTGAAAATGCCAGTTTAATAATGAGGTAAAAAGCTCATTTAATCTCTATTATAGATATCATGACTTCATCATTAAATATACTGAAAAGTATGCCCCAACATTTGTCTTTTTTTTCTCTAAAGTAGCTTACTGCTCAATGGCAGAGTCTAACAAATTCTAACAAATATTTGTTTTTAAATCTCAAAGAAATTTTCTCATAATGAATACTGGTAAAATAAATAGGAAAATGAAGAAAAGAAGCATAGCCAGCAAAAATCATCTGTTCCCTTCTGGCACATGTCATTGAGAGTATCAACAACCTACTCTCTATTACCCAGATAGTGAAGTACATGATATTCAACAAATACTTATCGAGCACTTACCATTTGCCAAGACCTAGAGATGCAACAATGGACTCTGTTACCATCTTTGCTATCATAAAGAGAGAAATACTGATCAAATAAGTAACTGATGGCAGTTGCAATAAGTGTTGCAAAATAGAAGCATAGATGATTAGAGTAGATATTAGGAAGGAGGTCTGACCTGTCTTCAAAAATATTTGATATGATTTCTGTATTGAAGAGTTAAAGTGTTCACTGAGAGTGATATCTTTTTAGATGCTCATAAACATTATTTAAAATAAAACTAGGCTCACTCTATGAGTTGCTTTCAGATTTTTAAAACAACTTTATTGAGGTATAATTGACACTAACTCATAAAATATATAAACTTAATAAAATTTTGATATGAATACATCCATATAGTCATCACTACAGTAAAAAACATGAGCAAATTCGTCACCTCCAAAAGTTTCCTTGTACTCCTTTGTAATATTTTTCTTCCATCCTTTTTTATCAGTTCATTGTATTCACGATTAGTGATACTCTTTTTTTAAAATTGCACTTTAGGTTTTGGGGTACACATGAAGAACATGCAAGATTGTTGCATAGGTATATACATGACAGTGTGATTTGCTGCCTTCCTCCCCATCACGATTGGTGATACTCTATATCACTAGAGATTAGTTTACATTCTCTAGAATTTTATATAAATGGAACCATAAAGCATGAACCCTGTTTTACATAGGCTCTTTCTCTTACAATTATTTTGTGATTTATCTATGTTGTGTGTTTCAACAGTTTCCTCTTTTATTGTTTTCCTGATAGTATTATATTACGTGGACATACGCAATTAGTTTATCCATCCACACATTAATGGACATTTGGATTGAACCTAGGCAAATAAAGTTGCAATGAGAATTCACGTATGAGCGTGTTTATGGACATTTTTCTTGGGCAAATAGTATTGAAATGGCTGGATCATGTGGTACAGGTAGTTTCAAATTAAGAAAACATCAAACTCTTTCCCAAAGTGTTTGTGCTATTTTTTATTTCCACTAACAATCCATGAGATTTACAGTTGCTTTATATTCTTAGTAACCTTGGAATAGCCAGTCTTTATAATTTTAGCTTTTCTAATAGATGTGTATTGGTATCTCATTGTGGTTGTAATTTCCATTCTTTTAGTGACTAAGGATGTTGAACATCTTTTCATGTGCTTATTTTCTATCCATATATTTTCTATGGTTGTTGCCCATTTTAAAATTGGGCAATTTGTATTCTTACTATTGAGTATTGAGAGTCTTTCTATATTCTGGATAAAAGCTCTTTTTTAAATGCATGATTTGCACTACTTTCTCCCATATCACAGCCTATCTTTTAATTCTCTTGACAGTGTCTTTTAATGAAGAGGAGTTCATAATTTTGATGAAGTACAATTTATCAATTTTTCAGATCATATTTTTGGAGTCATATCTAATAAATATTTGCCTAAGTCAGTGTTACAAATATCTTTTTATTTTTCATTTTAGCAGATGCTATTATTGTTTTAAGTTTTATATTTAGGCCAATAATCAATTTTGAGTTAAATTTTTATGTGGTGCGAGGTATAGATCAAAGTTTATGATTATTGCGTATGGTTACCAAATTATTCTAAGACCATTTATTGAAAAGATTATTCTTTCTCCATTGAATAGCCTCTATACTTTTGTCAAAAATTAATTGACCATTTATATGTGGATCTATGTCTAGACTCTATTCTGTACCATTGATCTATTTGCTTATCTTGACACCAGTGCTACATTATCTGGATTTCTTGCTCATTGTGGTACTTCACATTGCCATATGAATTTGAGAATTAATTTGTTCATTTGTACCCCTTACCTCTAAAAAATGGCTTTTGGAATTTTGATTGGGATTGTATAAAATCCAACAGACCAATCTGAGGAGAGCTGGCATTTTAAACATACTGAGTCTTCTGATTTGTGAACATAGTTATCTCTTTTTTTTGTTTTGATTTCCTTTTAATTTGACTCAGTGATTTTCTATACTTTTGAGTGTATAGGTCTTGCACCTCTTCTTTTTTTTTAATCAGATTTATTCCTAAACATTGCATAAACTTGACTTTTTAAATGGCATTTAAAAAAATTTCTGATTTTTTTGTTGCCAAAAAACAAATAGAAAAATCTGTAAGAACATAAAGGAATTGAACAATTTAACCAACCAACTTAACTTTATTGAGATCTCTAGGGCACTTCATCTAACAAAAGGAGAGCACACACTCTTCTCAAGTGCCCATGGAACATTTATCAAGATGGGCCATATTCTGACCATTTATAACTGAGTACAAATGTTGTAACTTTAATCTGGAAAATGATATTTTACTAGTTTCTGAGAAGTATTAAAATTACCCAATGTATAAGAAAGCATTTTGAAACAATTAGAGGGATTTTCAGAGATAAGAATTAATAATAGAAAAAAAAATCTTTCCTACCAAAATGTGACTTCAAATGTCAATTAAGAACAAACTTCCGTCCTCACTTGCCACTGAAGAAAGAAAGTGAGTACCTTGAGAGTTCAGTGGATGGAGATCCAGTGGGAGTGCCTGCATGATAAGACTGGCATTTATTTTTTCTATGATCCCTGGAAGCAATGTGAGATTTGCACATGGAGAGGATATTCTAGATATTGCAAACAGTCTGAGTAAACTTGTGAAGGTGGAGAAAGGGGGCTATAGCTAAGATTAGCAAGGGGAGTAATAGGGGAATTTGATGGGGAATAATAGGAAATATCATCAAAAGTTACTCTGAGCTCAGAGAGTGAGGTATTTGGGTGCTAATCTGGGAAATTTATGTTTTGTTATGTAGAGACAGGAAACTTTTTTGTTGTTGTTGTTTAAACATGGTTCATATGGAAGTTAGGAGCTGTCTATATTAAAATAACAAAGGCTATTTGAGTAGGTAATTTATTTCATATGACCTAACCATTGAAAACCTGAAGGAAATCTTCAGCTGTGTCTTTCATCCATTTTATATGAATCCCTAATTTGTGTCATAACTTTAGACATGAACATTTCTGATTGTGTTTCTCTTGTTTTGAGACTTGACATTTCCATCAGTAATCTGATCCCAACTAGGAAATCAAGTCTAGATCAGGCGAGACTCTGACTTTAAACCTCTGCTGTTATAATCATAGGAAAAAGCCCATTGTAGACGCTTCCACTCTTGGGAGAAGGAGGTACATCAGGGATTGAGGCTGAGGAAGATGCATATGTGTGCTTTTTGTTTTCTTGGGGTCTATCCCTTGGGGATTATCTCTACAGCCTTTAGATTCTGGAACTCACAAATTAGTACTCACAAACTTAGTACTTACAAATCTCCTGTTCTTCAATGTCTGTGTCATGTATCTATCTTAGCTCTGTAACATGACTAATTTTCTCATGCCAGAGCCTCCTTTTTCATTCAGCAAATCTTTACTGAGGACTTGATGGATTTAAATAATTGTACACAATGCTTGTGTAGATATAATGATGAATCAATGAAGTATCTCAGTCTGGTGGGATGGAAAAAGTAATGAACTGTTAATAACATCTGGTGTTATTGGAACCTTAGGGACCCAGTGAAGGTCTGAGATGATCAGCAGGAAACGGTCTTTGTAGACTGTACAGAATGGGAAAGGCAAAGGGCTGAATGTTGGAGGGTGAGGGGGATTTTACCAGTGAAAAGAACCTACTCGGTGTTGATTAGGTGCTCAATACATTCCTGACAACAAGTCAGTTTTGAAAAAGGAGATTCAGTTGGGAAGAATGTATAATTTGGTAGAAATCTCATAGTTTATTCCCAGTTGAAAATAGACTTCTTTGAAAGAGACAGTGTGAGGCTCTGGAAAGAGAATTGGACTTGGATTCAAAAGTCCTGGATTTAATTCCCTGATTCTCTTTTTCCCAGATGTGTTATGTGTGGTAGATGGCTTAACCTCTCTGAACCTGCCTCATTTTCTGTACATGAAGAATAATGATAGAAAGCTGACAGGTGTGATGGGGAGAATCATGCAGGAGAAATTATACAGACGTGCTAAGCACCGTTTTGTTGGAGATCTCTGCTTGTCATAAATCAGCTCTGCAGACTTCTCCAGCCCTCATAGCTGAGTACATGACATCAGTTTTCATATGATTTGGCCTCTGAATTGGTTAACTCAACTCAGAATTCTTTCTCTTTCAGGGCAGTTATTTTTTGGTATCTCTTCTTCTTTTGCTACTTTGAATTTTAATCTTTCTAATACTTCAGGGGTTACTTTCTCTGGACTGAAGTCATCTGCTAATATTCTTTGAACCTTCAGTCTTCTTAATGCCTAGTTGTTCATATTGAGAACTAGAAAGGCCAGAGGTCTCAGGCAAAGGAGGCCAGCCAGGTAATGGTTGGGTAATGGGACCGTACATCACTGAGGTCAGTTTCCCAAGGGAGAATCATCAGCCCTTGATTAATATGAAGCGTGGACATCTGTGAGTGGGCTCTCTTTACTTGTTAAGTCACAAGCTGGGGTTCTGACTCCATTTGCAATGCATCAAGGCCCATGTTCTCTAATTAGAGAATTAAAGACAGGAATACTCAGATGATCCTGGTGTTCGTCTTGATCATGAAAGTATACACTGAGGGCAAGGTTATGACGACGTGTGAACAATGACATTTTTAGCATTTCAGCAGTGCTGGTGTCACTTGGTGGCAAACCTTCTTATTGCTGGCATAGATGCATGCACTCATGCTCTGTTGTAAAACTGGAAAAGAAGAGAGAGAAAAAAATACTTACATCGTGTATTTTAAACCAATCCCTTCTTTGTTTTTTACTAATACTTCATTATAAAATTTATTTTATATACTCTCATTGGTGAATTATTTTTAGTCATTTTTGCTGCTGCTTTTAACCTCTCTACTTTTTCTTGTTTCCTATAGAATCTTTGAGCTAGACAGGTCCAACCCTGAAATCCTTTGTATGTTAGCTCTGACCAACTGCCACCTAGCTTTGATTTACATACTTCCAGTTCGAGGGAGCTCAATCCCTCAGAAAGCAGACAATTCCAGTTTTAAAATCTACCTGTTGGAGATAGTTTCTCCTTATTCACTACCTTGTTCAAATATTGTCCTGTGCTCTGAAATCCATAAGCAAGTCCTCCCCTCCCTCTGCATAACTTCAAATAGATGTCCTTACTACGTGTTCCTTTACCCTTGTCCTATTTAGGATGAGCATCTCTTGCTCCACAGGATCACTTCCAAAAACCCTGATCTACAGCCGTGTCGTGTAAGGGTGAGGCAGAAGGGTTTATTCCCCAGGGGGCCACCCTTGGCCCTTCAGGCACACAGAGAGTTTGGAAGAATGCTTTATGATCCTTTACTCTAGGATCGTCGTGGTACACCCCATTAGTCCACAAGTGGGACTCAGATTCCAAAGTGGCTTCTCTGCTCTATCCCATTAGCTCCTTCTCCTGTGATTATTTTATCTCAGGGGTTTTCATATGGCCACCCTCTTCTGATGGGCAGATGAATTTCCTTTCTCTGTAACTACCTGCCTCTTAGTTGGCCCCTGATCCTCCAAAAACTTTTTTGTTTTTTTCAATAATGAACAATTCAGTTTGATGGTAGCATAAAGTACAGTCTTCCTAAAGCTCAGTTCTGGTCAGGGATTCACCTGCTGAATGAATGAATGAACAAAATACAACAAACTTAAAAATAAATGTCCCAAACCAACAAAGAGACAAGGACAGAATCCTAGAACCAATGTTTAGGTTATAGAAGAAAAGAGAGTAAGAATAGAAACTATTAAGTACATAATCTATATCAAGCACTGTGCTAAGTGTTTTACTCTGCAAATTGTAATATTCTAGCCTCTATTTGTTCATTAATGCCAAGCCTTGTGGTACTTATTTTTGTGTGGGTGTATGTGTGTGCATTTGTGTGTATATATGTAGTTATGCGTGTTTTTAATATTAGCTCATTTCACATGGACTTGTCTATACTGCTTTATTATAAGGTGCCCTGGATTGTAAAATATCCCCCATAGGTGCTTTGTGGTTTGTTTGTTTTTTTTTTTGTTTGTTTGTTTTTGGCTTTTTTTGGCTTCTGCTTGAGCTGTAGGAGTATCAGTGGACATAGACAGTTTTATATGTATTTATCAACTAGGAATTCCTGCATATGCTGTGCAAATTTTGTGAGTTCAAACTCCATATTTATAGCTACAGCTAACTTGGGGTTTTATTTTCTTTAGTGTATCTATTCCTATACTACCCCCAACCCCTGTACCCTAATACAAAGCTCTAGTCAGAAGACAGTTTGTTGCTGCATGCTCAGATAGTGGCCAACATATTGCAAGGAACCATATCATATCAGATAACACTTCAAACTTTGTATATTGGGCTCATTTCTAGTTATTTACCACATAAGGCATAAAGATAAATGTCTTTTCATATGTAGGTATTATAACTCACCCATCAGTTCACAGATTATATATGTGTTTCCCAAAACACCATGGGTCATTATTGAGTCAGGTCCTGATTTAGTTTTGAGTTATTAGTTTGATTTTGACACTCAGAAATTTAATTTGAAGCTCAGAAATAAATTTAAGATTTTGAATTTATCAATTAGATTGAAATGTTTGTTGGGAGATGGGGTTCCATTCAGTTGGAAATGTGGCTTTTCTATTTCTCCTAGATAACTTTCAGACTAACCATGTAAGATAGGTATCATTAACCCAAGTTTACAGATAATGTTGTGTAGATTCAGGATAGTTAAGTAAGTTTTCCATGGTCACACAGCCAGTAAGCGACCGAGCAGAGACCTACAGGAGCCAGCAAAGAAGAGAGAAGAAGAATGTTTCTGGAAGCAGGAAGAAAACCAGGAGTGAGCAGTGCCTTTGAATTCATGGAAGGAGAATGGTTTAAAGTTTGGAGAAGAATCAAATACTGTAGAGGGGCAAGGGCTGAGAAAATTATTGGATTTGGCAATTTTCTAGAGAGAACAGATTGTGTCTGAGTGGTTCTTTGAAGTGTGCCCGGAGAGCAGGGATTGTGTTGTCCTGTGTGCTTCCTTCAGCACCACTTGAAAATGTGCACTCAAATGTTTTTTAATGGTGATGGTGATTATCCAAAAAATTTCCTTGAAATAGCACTTTCCATTTGCAAAACTTATGCAAGGATATCAGGTCAGGTTCAGCTTCATGCTTACCCTTTGAATATACTTGTTCTCTGGTGGATGCCTATAGAACCCTTTTTAAAAACATATTTGTGTGTGTGTGTATATATATATATATATATATATATTTTTTTTTTTTTTTTTTTTTTTTTTTTTTTTTTTTTTTGCATTTTAGGTTTTGGGGTACATGTGAAGAACATGCAAGATTGTTTCATAGGTACATACATGGCAATGTGTTTTGCTGCCTTCTTCCCCATCACCTATATCTGGCATTTCTCCCCATGTTATCCCTCCCCAACTCCCCACCCGCTGCTGTCCCTCCCCTAGTTACCCCCCACAGACCTCAGTATGTGATGCTCCCCTCCCTGTGTCCATGTATTCTCATTGTTCAACACCCGCGTATGAGTGAGAACATACAGTGTTTGATTGTCTGTTCTTGTGTCAGTTTGCTGAGAATGAGAACCCTTTTAAGGGAAAAACATTGAAAGAAAGGATCTGTTAGTGACAGGTCAATTAAAGGAAGCAGTTTCACTAACTTTAAACTTGAAAGGAGAGGTGGAACATTCTTTCATGAATACAGACAAGTAATTTTGTATAATGCTAAGCTCTTCAGGCACAATATTTCTTTCAATCCTTTGGAAAAGGACACAATCGCTCCCATTTTAGAGATGAGGAGACCAGGGTTTTAGAGCATCCAAGTGACTCAAATTATCAGAGCTAGAAATGAAAGAATTGAGATTCGCAGACCTGTCTGACGCCATAGCAAAGCATCTTAATTCTTCAGGTCCCACAGTAGGATCTGTTTTAAGTAGTTCTTGAAATTTCCTGGACATGTGGGGAATGTGACTGCCAAAATTAAAATGAGAGATCAATAGGTTTCAAATTCTCTTTCAGACACTAAGATGTGTGCCCAGATAGGCCCCAGGTGATGGGTGATTATGGACCTTCATAACCTCTTATTTTGGCCCACTGATCTCTCGTGAAGAGCAGATAAAAGAGTGGTGCAGGCTGCAGAAGGGGTGCCTGCATCTTGACAAAGGAGGGGAGCCCAAGAGATCCACCATGCTTCATATGATGCCATTTCTCAACCTAGGTAGAGGTGACAGCTTCATGCATTTAATTATTCATTCTTCCTACAAACATTTATGGGTTCATTTTCACAGAATAACCTTTTATTGAAGACCGACTTGTGAAGGCAATAACCTCAGAGAGGTAGGAATAAGGATTTATATCCTAGAGAGTAATATGAAATGCCTACCCTGCATCAAGCACTGAGCCAGGGTATAAGGGCTATAGAATGAATAAGGTAGTGAAGAGGTGAGCTGTCCCAGAAACCTCTAGCCGCATGTGGCTGTAAATTAAATTAATTATGAATAAATAAAACAATTCAATTTCTCAACGGCACTAGCCACATTTCGAATATTCAGTAGTCCCATGTGACTGGTGCCTACCCTCTTGGGTAATGCAGATATAGAACTTTTGCACCATTGCAGAAAGTTTTACTGGACAGTGTCAGTGAAAGCCTGGATTGGAACCTGGCCCTGTTCCTTAGCATTGTGTATTTGTGTATACTCTAGTGGGTTCCTTAATATCTCTTCTTTTCTTCCTTTGCCTATAAAATAGGGAGCACAATTGGAACAGGAAAATAGGAAATATTGTGTAGAGTACTCGCTGTGTTCCAGGCACCATTGTAATGGCTTTATTTGTATTGATTAATGTAATATTGACAACTACCCTTCTAGGTAAGTGCTGTTGCTATCCCTGTTTCATAGGTATAGATGCAGGCACAGAAAAGTTCACGCAGCTCATGCGTGGTGACACTGGAAATAAATTCTGGTAGCCGAGATCCAGAATCAGGGCTTTCCGTCTTCGTTATATTCCTAACAGTGGCATCACTTTCATAGTGATGTTGGGAGAATTAAATCATTTACTCCATTAAGATCGTTAATATCTGCCTGGCATGGGGCAAAAGCTGAGGGAATGTTAGTTATTATAATAGTATTCTGGCCTTCAGGGAATTTAGAGAAACTCTAATTTTTATTCTCTCTGGGAATCTAGGATGGGTGGACAGTCTGTTCCTCTTGTTAGTAGAAAATAGCAAAACATGGCAGAAAAAGGAGCTTAGTGGGAGACACAGCCCTTAGCCTTGCTCTTCCCTACCCCAGATGTGTCACTGCCCTTCTCTGCCTCAGTTTCTTCATCTGTAATGTGGAGATTGAACTAGAATGTCCCTGAACTATGCTTGCTTCTTCCAAACTCTCTGATTCCATGATAAATGGAGCCTAATTTGCATTGTGCAATTCAAAGTTATGTATAAATATTAGCTTATGCAACTGGTTAATCACTTAATGTCAGATTAATGTGCAGAGCAAGGTGTTTAATATGTTTACATAAACTGTACAAACCACTTTTCATTAATTGTGCTTACCCAGCGTCTTAGCAGGAGCATGTTGAGGCAGGGAACTTGATGTGGGTGCCTGTCCCGTCCCTTTTCATTTGGACCTGGCTTTGATTTATGCCATGGGCTCCCTTCTGCGCGCTTGGGAACTGGGGCTTTGAAAATGTTTATGCAAACAGTGCAGTCCTTAGAACTGGCGGCACCCAAGGCATTATCTCTGTCTTCAGACAGGCTAAGCTCCTTGTGTGCACTTCATTTTTCATCCAGTCAGGGAAAAGATGGAAATTACCACTAGTTTACACCTGGATGTCAAACCCTTCTTGTTCCCTCCTATCCCTCTGCCCTCCTTTTTTTCTCTTCGCTCCCTCCTCCCCCTTTTTTTAACCACAGAAGATCCAGGATAATTTCAGGGCAGTTACCGGAGATTTCTCAGGTGTGATAAAAGTTCTCTGAGTTTTCGTTCCATTGATTTTTATGGGACTGTGGATGGCTATAAAATCTGAGTGGGCACAGTGCAGCTATCTGCCTGACAGCGTGGACTATGTACGAGGCCTGGAGGGGTTGGGGCCAGAGCAGCATGGACAGAGAAGGGATATGGGCTTTGATGCTGTACTAGCCAGCAGAAGGTTGACGTTGGCTGGAATTCCAGTGAGAACAGAGTGAAGGGACTCTCTACAGAGGGACATGCAGAGTTTAAGGAAGCAACACAGCATGGCAAGACGGCCAGGAACTAGCAGCAGTAGGAAGCTGCTGGAATCTGGGCCTGAAGGAGCAAGGACAGGAAACCATGTTGCTGAATTTCTGGACGGAGCTGGAATTAAGGGGTGGAGTTAACAGCTGAAGTCAAAGGAATTGAAGCCTCTGTCAGAAATGTGGGGTCTAGGCAGGATAGGAAGTGGGGAAGATGAACTCTAACCTATTCCTTTCTCATCTGCCAGATTCCTGCTGGCATTGTTTTTTTTTTTTTTTTTTTTCTGAAGGCAACAGGATGGCAAAAGGCAAGGAAGCCAGGTAGGCTAATGCAGCCATATGGGTGAGCCGTAGGGGTACAGAATAGAGTAGAGGAGGTCAGAAAATGACTTTGGGGTGAGGGCAAAGGGAGAATAATCAGCATAGACAGCCGTGGAGAGCTGTGTGTGAATGTGAGGTAATAGAGTAAGGTGAAGTGAGCTGGGAGGAGGGAGAGGAGTGCATTGAGAATGTGAGGTTCAGTCTTATCAAGTCTCCCCTTCTCTTCTACCATTCGTTATCAGCTTCTCTCTAAACAGGCCAGCATGAAATACTTACTCAACAATGACCATCGAAAGGCAATTGTGAATATGGAAAGGCATTTGAATTGAATTAGATAGATCTGAGTTTTCTTTGTAATTGTGATATAGTTCCTTATTAGCTAGGTAGCCTTTGACCAGTTACTCAAACTTTCTCATTCTCAATTTTCTTATTTGTAAAGTGGGGCTAATTATATAACTACAACAGGATTACTATTAAGTTGGAATTGGATAATGAATATAATACACCTAGCCTAGGACCTGGTGTTCATTCTCTCATTCATTCAACAAATTCACCCTTGGTTGAGTAGAATTAGCCAGGTCCCTTGCATTCAGGTAGCCAACAGGTTAAAGGTGGATCTTCATTGTGTATATATAGAAACAAACATGGAATTACACAAATTGTTGTACAAAATTATATTAATTACAGACATATATGCATAGATTTACACCCAAAGTGTTAAGAAGTCAAAGACCAAGGTGATGTAAGAGGAGAGAAAAACTTATATTGGGGATTAGGGAAGTCCTCTCTGAGGAAGAAATACAAAGGCTGAGACTTGGAGGATGAGTAGATGCTAGCCAGTGAAGTGTTCAGTGTATCAGGGGAGGAGTAATAGCAGGGGTAGAATTATATGTAAGATGGAACACTGTTCTCTTTCAGATCTTCTCCCTCATTGGCTGTTTCTTCCAGAAGACATTCATGGTTCTGCCTCATCTTTCTGACCTCTCTAAATAAGGAAGAGCTCTTGGGCACAGTTCTCAGAGCTCCTTCATCTCTGCCCTCACTCCCTCCCTTCGTGATCTCACCCAGCTCTCGGTTTTACATACCACTTACTTGTCCTGATTACCAGCCCAGATCTCTCCCCTACATACCAGACTTGTTCATTGAACTACCTACATGATGTCTCGACATGGATATCTTATACATGTGCCAAATCGTCCACTCTAAAATTTAGCACCTGGTTTCTATTTATTTCCTTTCATTAAATTTGCTTCTCTTGCAGTTTAATTCTTCCAATTTCTCAGGGTAAAATACTCTGCAGTCTTGGCTCTTTCTTCATTTCATACCCTGCAATTGGTCCCTAAGAAGACTGTCTTTCCTTTAGTTTTAAAATACCAACAGAATCACAACACTCTTTACTTCTTCCTTCCCTACTCACATCTGGTTCATGTCACCTTCATCCCTCTCTCACATGGATTATTGTAACAACCTCTTCTTCCCTAATCCATATACCGTCTACTCTCCATAAAGCAGCAGACTGATCACTAAAATGCAAGTGGTGTTATGTCATTCTTGCTCAAAAATCTCCGGTGGATCTCATCTCACTCAATATACTTGAGGTCTTCCATGGCTCATAAGATTATACATAATTTCCCCTTCTCTCTGCCTTTGCCCCTTCTCTGACCTTATCTCTCTGTGCCCCAGCCACTTAATTTTCTTTGCTTTTCTTCCAGTTGACAAAGACAATCCTATCTTGTACTCTGTTTGGGATATGATTATCCACTTGGTTCAAGTTCTCACTACCTCCAGGTCTCTGCTGAAATCACACCATTTTAGAAATGCCTTCCCCAACCATCCTATGTAACATCTAACTTCTCCACTTACAACAGGCACCCCTTATCCTGCTTTATTTTTCTTCTTAATAGTTTGCCATCATCCAGCATGTTAATTTTTGTCTGTGGCATGCCTGTTACTCCCAGTAGAATTACAGCTCTAGGAAGGCAAGGACTTGGTCTCCTTTGTCCCAGGCTGCATGGGATGGGTGATCTAGACTTACCTGTTGGACATCTGGATAAGCGAGTGTGAAAAAGTGTCAGCACAAGATCTTCATTCTAGTGATAGCTCATCCTTGAAAGACTCCTTCCCCAAGGAAGAAAAGGAAGTTACTCTAATCTAGTGTTAGTGACTTCCTTTTATCCTGAAGTTCTATCTAGTGGTTGGGCATTTTAACCAGCTGGTTAAATGACATTTTTGAGGAATCTAATTCTTGTGCAGCCCTGTATTGGTTGTTAAGAGAGATAGAGAAAAAATATATGATATAATTTCTGTTCTCAAGGATCTTTATAGTCTAGTTGAAGTGAAAACACACACAACAACAACAATTAACAATACCAGGCAGTGGTTTTAATATGAAAAGCTATTTTCCAGGCAGCGCACCAAACCCTTACATTCAGAATCTCATTTAATTTTTATGACACCGTGAGAAAGATACCATTGTTATACCCATCACTCCCCTTCCTCCCAGAGAAACAAACAAACAGATAAGAAAACAGAATCCTAGAAAGCAGAAGTAACTTTTCCAAGATGAATGTGTGAGTGTGAGTTTGTGAGAGGGAAGAAAGTGGGTGAAATAGCAGAAACTGGGTTCAAATCTACCTGCCTGACTCTCAGAGCCATAATTGCAGATCATGTTTTCTGAAACCCCTCCCCTCCAAAAAAATCCGGCCACAAGGTCAGTTCATGACATGAACATTTCTCGTCATGTTTTGAAATAGTCATTGATTGGTTATTTATAGGAGTGCTTACTAGGTGCCAAGCAGGTTTGCTTGTGCTGGGCATAAAATGATGAGTAACCCCTGGGCTGGTCCTGCCCTCAAAGAGCTCAGAAGTTAGGACAAAAATTTGAAATCAGGACATACCCTAGAAATCCAGAAACATGGGGACATCTTTACTTGGAAGAAGTCCCCCTGGGCTGGATAATTGGACTTATCACAATGAAGAAGGGACTTACAGCTGGGTGCGGTGGCTCATGCCCGTAATCCCAGCACTTTGGAAGGCTGAGGTGGGTGGATCATGAGGCCAGGAGTTCTAGAGCAGCCTGGCCAATATGGTGAAACCCTGTCTCTACTAAAGAAATACAAAAATTAGCCGGGCGTGGTGGCATGCCCCTGTAGTCCCAGCTACTCGGGAGGCTGAGGCAGGAGAATCACTTGAACTTGGGAGGCAAAGGTTGCAGTGAGCCGAGATTGCAACACTGCACTCCAGCCTGGGTGACAGAGGAAGACTCTGGCGCAAAAAAAAAAAAAAAAAAGAAAAAAAAATGGAGGGACTTACAGTTGACCTACAAGATGGGGAAAAAATGTGTAGCTGGAGAGGAATAGAGAAGCAAGAACAAAGAAATTGCTGGCCTAGCATGATACTGATTGCATGGTGTGGTTTCTGTTTAGCAGTTCTGACTCAGCTTGAATATCTCTGGGAAGCTTTTTTGATCTCTGCCAAGTTGTCTTAGGTCCTTTACAGTTGCTGCAGACATATCTCCATCTTAGCATTCACCACCTCATATTGTAACCACCCCATTTTGCACAAGACTGTAAGCAATAGTGAACAAGACACCTTGTCTTTTCTTCAGTGAATCCCTAGTAGTCAGCCTATAGCAAATACTTAATAACCTATTCTTGGATGAAGGTGTGCATTTCACTGATGTCTAATGAAAACTCCTTGTGAAGAGATCTCCTTCTTCATTTTAGCAGTCTCTGACCAAGGAGATATATTCAAACCTTTCTGAACTTGAAGGCTGTGATACCATTCTGGATGCATCTATCATTCAGATGTGGCTTTAAGCTAACATTTGGTCCCTGAGCTATGGTATTTGTTAACTCATGAGAAGTCCATGGTGAGGTGCTTCATAGGCACAATGTTGTTAGAGGATGCTGTCCGCTCTACTGAATATTACTGAAAGTATAATGAAAGGTAGTTTTGAGAAGGTAAGATTGAGCTGAGGATTTTGTGTGTGTGTGTGTATGTGTTTCTTCTCTTTTTTTTGAGACAGAGTCTCACACTGTCACCGAGACTGGAATGCAGTGGCACGATCTTGGCTCACTGCAAACTCCGCCTCCCGGGTTCAAGTGATTCTCCTGCTTCAGCCTCCCAAGTAGCTGGGATTACAGGCACACACCACCATGCTTGGCGATTTTCATATTTTCAGTATAGACAGGGTTTTGCCATGTTGGCCAGGCTGGTCTCAAACTCCAGATCTCAGGTGATCCACCTGCCTGGGCCTCCCAAAGTGCTGGGATGACAGGTGTGAGCCGCTGAGACTGGCCTGAGCTGAGTTTTGGCTGCATGTTTTCTTTTTCTCTTTTCCCTCTTAGCCCAAAGGAGAACTATGAATACAGATAAATACTGTTTTAGACTCTCAGATCTAATGCATAGTTATTGAGCAGTTACTGTGTGTCAGTCATGTGCTAAGTGCTTCCATATGCATTATCCTTTTATTTTTTTTGATATCATAACCTGGTGAATTTGATTCTTATTTTCTTATTTCCAAGTTGAAGAATTTAAAACAGAGCATAGGGAAGTCAGTGATTTAAGACTAATAGGAGCAGCCTAGTGCATGTCAGAGCTAAAGGAGAAACTAATTTTTTAGGAGAATCTGTAAAACTGCAGAGCTTAAATTATGGAAGGAAGAATTCAGGAAACGGAGGAAACATTTGCAATGTTATTGTATCCTAGCTGTGAGTGTTAAATGCTGAGGCACATCCAAAGGGGTGTTATGTAGGGTTTCTGCCCTCAAGAAGCTTATAATCTAGTTGGGGAGAAAAGGCATTCAGGAGATACAATTTTTGCTGCAGAGAAGAATAAAAGGATAGATCTTCTTCCCTGTAAGGAAAAACTGTAGTGAGGGGATATGATTTTGTGTTGACAAGGCCAGAGATTATAGGGAAAGGAAAACAGTTAATGTTAGAGCTATTAATACTTAACTGTTTTGAGTGCTTTTTTGTGATGACTTTTTTCAATAATTTTCATATAATTCAAATTTTTCCATAATTTTCAATATTTTTTTTTCGCTTTTCATGTGTTTTCAATCATTTTCAGAAACTGAAGGAAAACCTAGCTTTCCTTTGCAGTACAACAGGGCTCTGGCTGGGAAGAAAATTTACCGTTCTTTTAGAAGATCATAGGACAAAACTCCCTTTCTCCCTGACTTCCCATTTTTCAGTTTGTGGAAACAGAGACTTAGAATTTAATAACTGAAAGGCTATTGAAATATTCCCTCTTTGTACAGTTGAGGAGATGAAAACCCAAACATAATCCAAGATTTTTCCCAAAGTCAATCAAATCCTGAGGCACAATCAGAACAGAAATCTGACTCTCAGCTCTGGGGTGGCAGAAAGAGCACAGGACCCAGATTCAGGGGTGTGGCTCAAGTGCACCCCTGCTCTTTCCCATGCATCTTGGCTATCTTATGCTGTGAGTCTCAGTTTCCAAATCAGCATGGGAGGTAACGATATGTACTCCACAAGACCCTTAAGAGTTGCTCATGAAGAAACATGAAAGTGCTTTGTAAACTGTAAGGTAACATATGAATGGCAGGGATTGTTGATAATTCTCCTTCCCTAAAATGCTCTTGGAAGGCATTGCAAACCTTCTAGTAATTGTATGTTCCTTCTGCTTCTGCTAGAAATGAAGGATGGAATCAGAAAGACAAAGTCAAACAAGGTCTTTGAGAGATAATTGTTTTTTCAGACAAGTCCTACTCAAATTGACAGAGGACATCTTATCACACTGGCCATTAACCAAGATCACTCTGAAGATGATACACCTTTTGGAAGCTTAGAAGATCAGGGAACTATAGCTTTAAGTTGTGCTCTAGCTAATATGTGAGTTTCCACTGCATTGCCCCAGCTACTCTTGCATTCAATAAACATGAGAGATTGCACTGTAATAGCAACCAGTGCACCCAGACACATACTTTAATTAAAGGCATACATCACACAATGAAGTGCATTTAAATGAAAAATCTTTCCATTGGAAGCATAGTTTCTATTTTTTTCTCTTTCGGTGGTACTTTTCTGATGTTTAAACACTTCTAAGAGATTAGAAGGACAGGCTAGGGTCAAGGTGAGATTCTCCAGGGAGATGCTCAGGATTATGGCTGCCTTGGCCCTGACAGAGTGTTAGCTAAACCTCATATAGTGGTATAGTGACAGGTGATATAAACAGTATTTGGTGTGATCATACAGTGAGGCTGGTGAAGGGAGCTGGCGGATGTATGAGTTACTGAGGATTTCCTAGTCTCAGGAGGAGGAGTGATAGCTGGAGGAAGGGGAAGGGCAGAGAAAATCATCATACTTCTGGGCTGATGTTATACTTTGTAGATGTCCAGCTTGATGATTTTGTATGAAAAGCCTGACTGCTACTGTTCTTTAGATAGGAAACCAGGCTAAAAATCGCATCTGCTCCTCTCTGTACCTGTTACAATATTTTATTCCCTACAACTTTATTGAAAAATAATTTATGTCTAATAACTACATTCACTTAAAGTACTTACTTCAATGAATTTTTGACAGCTGTAAGCATCTGTGAAACCATCACCATGATATGGAACATGTCCATCACCTTCACCAGAGATTCCTCATGGCTTTGTAGTCCTTCTCTCCTTCTTCCTCTGACTCCAGAGAAATAGTAATCTGCTTTTTGTCTATTTGCATTATATGCGAGTAGAGCATACAATATGCACTTCTTTTGTGTATCTGACTTCTCCTCTAAGGCACAGCAATTCTCAGATTCCTCCATGTTGGTATGTGTATCTGTCAGCAGTTCACTCCTTTTTATTGCTGAGTAGGGTATGATGTTTTAAGGTGAACAGTTATGTATCTTGATTACATGGCTCCTATTGCTGGTTCCAGTGCCAAAGAAACTCCCTGTGTGTATCTGAGGTGAGGTAGTGTGTCACCACATTTTGAGGGCGTATGGCCCACTCTAGTGGCCAACAGTCATGATCAGCATTTTCCAGGCTAGGTTGCATTGTGAGAGGTGGCCTCCCCTCTTTCCAACCCTCCTTTCAAATTTCCATTCTTCTTTCTACCAGTGTCTATTGAACTCTGACATGTCCCAAGCACTGCTCTTGGCACTTGGATACATCATGAAACAGAATCAGAAGCCCTTCCCATTGTGAAACTTCTTATGTCAGTAAAATTTTAAAAAGTTATAGCATTTATTATTATAGTTGGCCTATCAACAACATATATTGTTGGTCGTAAATGTAAGGAAAATAAGCAAGAAAGGAGCATAGAGGAAGTTAGGATAAGAGAGCTGCACCTTACATAGGGTATTCAGGGAAGGTCTCGTCAAGGGAATGACATTCAAGAGAGCAAAAGTGTCAGAGCAGTCTGCATCCAGTTCTCTGGGTCTCCAGCATAACATTGATAACTAGAGCATGATCTCCTGAATGTGGGCAGATTTTTAAGTGCGTAGAAGGGATGAAGCATCAATGGCACCCATACTTGTGTTTCCTAAGGTTTCTGTCTCCCTAGTGCTAGGTATTCTCCCTAGTTCATCTGAGTTTTTTATGATGTTTGGTTCTGGCTACTATTCTTAGAAAATAATTTGAAGAAAATGGAGCAGGTCAAGAAAAAAAATGTATGTTCAAAGTAAAGGAAAGTCATGCTAAGGAGGAAATCTGATTGGATTTTTTTGGCATTGGATGGCTTGGGAAGATCTTGCCATTTTTTTCCTGGTGAATGTTCTCTCACCCTAAAATTTAGTATGGTTGACAATGTTGAGTGTTCCTACAATAAAGTCTATATGGAAAGGAGTTAAGGAGACCTTCTTAACTATTAAAATAGTAACTTGAGAATCTTCTAGTTATTCCCCCCTAACATGCCTAAAGTCTTGATTCACACTCTACCCTCTGTTTTTTTTTTTTTGGGACGGAGTTTCGCTCTTGTTACCCAGGCTGGAGTGCAATGGCGCGACACACCTCTGCCTCCTCGGCTCACCGCAACCTCTGCCTCCTGGGTTCAGGCAATTCTCCTGCCTCAGCCTCCTGAGTAGCTGGGATTACAGGCACGCGCCACCATGCCCAGCTAATTTTTTGTATTTTTAGTAGAGACGGGGTTTTACCGTGTTGACCAGGATGGTCTCGATCTCTTGACCTCGTGATCCACCTTCCTCGGCCTCCCAAAGTGCTGGGATTACAGGCTTGAGCCACCGCGCCCGGCCCTACCCTCTGGTTTTTAAGCATTCTAATGCCAGAAGTTCTACCTTTCCTTTTCTCACTCCACACGCGTAACTATGAGGTTGACTTCCAAGGTCCACCAGTCACGTGTAAGTAAATTATCATCTCAAGAACAAAATTATCATCTCTGGACTAGATAGATGGCTAGTGGACACCATGAAAATATTGTATGTTGAAACATTCCCACGAGTTGTTAACTTCAGAGTACCCAGAGAAGCATGGAAGATGATTAAAATCTTGGGTTCTAGAGTCAGACCTGAGGTCAAGTTGTACCTTTATTCGTGGTCATATCATTACTAAATAATAAGCTGTAAAACGATTGTAAAGCACCTACCTCATAATGTGAAGATTGAATGAAATAAACTGAACCCAGCAGTGTATACAAAAGTAAATGCATTATGATTGAAGGTGGTTTATTTCTAGAATGTGAGATGTTAGTGTTGGAAAAATCTAAAAGTGGAATTTAGTATACTAAAGGTTTAAGGAGAAAAAGTACTCAGTCTCTCAGCTGACTTATGAAAATTATTGAATAAAATGGAATACTCATTAATGATTTACAAAAGAAAAACAAGAAAGTAAAACATAGGAGTAAACAAAAAATTATTAGCAGACTAGGAGATGAGTGCTTCTTTAACCTAATAAAGATTATCTACCAAAAACATTATTTTTAATAGTAAAACATTACAAACATCTCTTTTAAAATCAGAATTCAAACATGGATACTCAGAACTATAGTTTGAAATCAACAGTGTACCTGGAGGCTTATTCATCACAAGAAAATTAGAAAAAGGAAAAAAGTCATTATTTGTACATAATATGATTCTATACATTTAAGACTCAAAAGAAACTACAGGCAAATTATTACACTTAATAATTTTAAGTTATTTTAAGCAAAATCAAATGGATTTTTATTCCCTGGCAATAATGAGTTAGAAAACACAATTAAAATATAATTTGCACAGTATATCTTGTTTTAGTATCCAACAAGAATAGATAAAACAAAAGTTGGGCAAGGTGTTTATTGAAAAGTCTTAAAACTCTTAAAAGACACTAAGGAAAACCAATTTGAGTGAATTAAGAACACCATGTACATTTACTGGAATCCTCAATAGCATGAAAATATAAAGTTTCTGTAAGTTTCTCTGTCTCAATTCAATCAAAATTGCAACAGCTGCTTGTAGGAACTTATTATGCACAGAATATAGCAAAGGTCAAAGAGCAAACCAGACTCACCTGAAGAGGAAGGAATAAAGGGTGTGTGGTTGCAGTGGACTGCTAACTTAAGAGATATCAGAAGTTATTGTTTAATTCTTTACTCCTGTTCAGTTTGGGTAGACACACACACACACACACACACTAACACACACACACACACACACACACACACACAGGCATGGGAAAATTGATAAATGGTACAGAATAGAGAGCCCTGCACATATCTAAATATATATATGTTTATATATAACAATACATATAATATATTGTAATATTTATATAATATATATTATATGATATATAATATATATTATGCATATTTATATAACAATATATAAAACATATACTATATTTACATATAGTATATATAATATATATTATATATTATATACATATAACAATATATGTTATATATTATATATACATAACTATATATAACATATATTGTTATATATAATATATATTGTTATATATAATATATATACATAACAATGTAATATAACAAAGTTTGGATAGCCAAAAAAATGGGTATAGAGTGGGCTATTTAATTATTATTCTGGAACAATTGATTATTCATAGGAAAGACATAAATTTGGATGGAACCTGCTAACACATGTAAAAACAAAATTTCAGATGGACTTAAGACTTAGCTATGTAAGACAGATATCAACATGTATGAAGAAAATTTTGGAAACTTTGTTTTATACCTTATGACAGGTAGGGGTTTCTGAATTAAGATGCAAAAATGCTAGCCATAAGATGAATGTATATAACAGTATTAACGTTTATAATAATGAAGAATAGTCGTTCATTTAAAGATTCCAAAAATGATATGTGAAAAGATAAGCCATAAGCTTGGATAAGATTCTTGCTGCAGATATTCCTATCAAAGGATAAGTATGTATTTGTATAAAGAAATATTATAAGTTTATAAGCAAAAGATAGACAACCCAACAAAATGATTGCCAAAGGAGTTGAAAAGGCATAACATTTTATAGGAAACACTGACAAAAAATGTTGTGGTCTGAATGTTTGTGTTCTCCCAACATTTATATGTTGAACCTTAATCTCTAAGGTGATATTTAGGAGGTGAGACCTTACCTAAAAGGGGCTGAAGAGATCAAAGTTCACCTCTTTTACTATCTGAGAACAGAGCTAGAAGGTGCCATCTATGAACCATGAAGTGGCCCCTCACCAGATGCCAAATCTGCTGGCATCTTGATCTAGGACTACCTAGCCTCCACAACTGTGAGAAGTACATTTCTGTTGTTTATAAGCTACCCAGTTTATTGTATTTTGCTATAGCAGTCCAAATGGACTAAGACAGAAAATTAACATGAAAAATGCATAACCTCGTTAGTAACCAAAGCAATGCAAATTAAGACTATAGTAAGGGACCATTTATTACCCACAAGACTTGCAAAATTAAGAACATTGTAATTTCAGTATAGGTGAAGTCGACGTTTGATGGGAACTCTAGTATGTCCTGGGTAGCAGTATAAATTTGAACAGCTACTTTTGAAAACAAGCTGGCAGTACATTTGAAGCCAAATAAGTGTAAATTCTGCTATTGAACAACCTACTCGTGGATATAAACCCCGGAGAAACACTTGCCAGGAGACATATGCATGAATGTTTACACATAAATTCTTGTTACAGCAAAAAGGCTGGAAGTAACTCAAATGCCCATAAATCAGAGAATGGATAAATTATGTATATTGACACAGTGGAATATTATTTAGCCATGAAAATTAATGAGCTAAGTCTACATTGAACCACATGGATGAATCTTAGAAAAACAATCCTGAATGGAAAGAAAATCACATCAAAGTAGGCTTTATACAGGATGATGCCATTTTCATAAATTTCAGAAGCAAGCAATTCCTGACAACATTGTGTTCTGAGATACATGCCTATGGAGTAGAATTTTTTTTTTCCATTTATTTATTTTATTGCATTTTAGGTTTTGGGGTACATGTGAAGAACATGCAAAATTGTTGCATAGGAACACACATGGCAGTGTGATTTGCTGCCTTCTTCCCCATCACCTACATCTGACATTTCTCCCCTTGCTATCTCTCCCCAGCTTCCCACCCCCCACCCTCCCTCCCCTATTTCCCCACAACTGACCCCAGTGTGTAGTGCTCCCCTCCCTGTGTCCATGTGTTCTCATTGTTCAACACCCGCCTATGAGTGAGAACATGCGGTGCTTGATCTTCTGCTCTTCTGTCAGTTTGCTGAGAATGATGGTTTCCAGGTTCATCCATGTCCCTACAAAGGACCCAAACTCATCGTTTTTGATGGCTGCATAATATTCCATGGTGTATATGTGCCACATTTTCCCTATCCAGTCTATCGTCGATGGGCATTTGGGTTGGTTCCAGGTCTTTGCTATTGTAAACAGTGCTGCAATGAACATTCGTGTGCACGTGTCCTTATAGTAGAATTATTTTTAAAAGCAAAGAGATGATGGGGACAATAAAGCCTAAATTCTGGCAAATACTTACCTTTTGGATTCAGGGAGAACCATGGGGATAGCTTCAATGGAAGAAATAAGGTTCTACCCTATTTTTGTTTTTTTCTGAGACAGCAGTCTCACTCTGTCACCCAGACTGGGGTGCAGTGGTGCAGTCTCAGCTCACTGCAACCTTTGCCTCTGGGGTTCAAGCAATTCTCCTGCCTCAGCCTCCTGAGTACCTGGGATTACAGGTGCGTGCCACCATGCCTGGCTAATTTTTGTATTTTTAGTAGAGACAGAGTTTCACCATGTTGGTCAGGGTGGTCCCAAACTCTTGACCTCGTTGTCTGCCCACTCAGCCTCCCAAAGTGCTAGGATTCCAGGCGTGAGCCACCACCCCTGGCTATAAGATTCTACTTGTTAACTTTTGGTGGTAAGATCACAAGTGTTAGTATTGTTTGTTTTATAACTTAAATTTATATATTACATATTAGAAATACTATATGAATATATATTTTATAAACATAAAATATTACATGATTTTTAGTGAGCAGACACATAACACTAAGAAATTGTAGAGCTGAAAGGGCTCAGTACTGTGTCTGTAGTCTAATAGAAGTAACAAAATAAAATAGCTGTCAATGTTATAACGGCAACTATGTCTTTCAAATGGTGATGACTTTTTGTATTCCCTCTTATAAGAATTACTATCATAGAAGATGAAGATTGCTGAAGGTTCTATCATGCGGCTGGAAGGTGGACCCAGACTGTAGACAGTGTTATTTCTGTCTGCCACTTCAATCTCTTTTCCCTGGCAAAGATTGTATTATCTCTCTGCTCATTGTGTCTATGGGGAATGGAGGGCTGGCCTACTCAAAACTCACAAAATAAATGTTATTCTGAGCTGCAGTTTTTTAAAAAAAACGTTTCCTAAAACAATATATGCAATATTATTAATCTTGAAAACTGCCTTGAGGGAAAGAGGTATTTAAACTGTTTTGACTCTTGGAATCAAGAGAGCAGTATACTCATTTCTAGGACAGCATTTTTAACAATGACTTTGATGAAATACAAGAAACTCCATTACCTCTCACTTAAAGATTAAGTTTTATTTGTTCTCCCATGATAGTGATATTTCCTGCTGCCACTTTGGGTAATTATCAAGGTTATTTGTTACAATGAAGGGGATTTTTTTTTTTTTTTTTTTAGGGAACCGTCTACTTCTGCTGCTCTCTGCATGAATATACACTTGGGGTTTGTAGCTGGGTTGGAGATGTAGGTCTCCACACAGGCAGTGGTGGTGGTACTGGTAGAAAGGCCCTGCCTTACAGGGACAGTTGTGTTTAAGTGAATCACAGGACTCCAAGATCCAGGCAAAGAATAGGAAGCTGGTTTCCCACTTCCAACTTGTGCTGACAAATAAAGCATCTTCTCTGCTGATTCAGAGACGAAAAAGAGGGTCAATTAACTGCAAAGTCTGGTTGGATTAGCCACTCTGCAAGGGTTTGCTAGCAGGATAGCATATGGTTAACGCATGGACTTTTAGATGGCACAGTCCAGCCTAAAAAAATGGGGAGGCAATCATGGGCTTTCTGGCTTCTATTATTATTATTACTGCTGGAAATGAATGTGGAGATTGGAGATGTGAGAAGTCTTAGCACATAAAGTGTTACTCAATAAATGCTGCATTCTAAAGTGCCATGGTCTTCCTTAAGTTTAATTTGTTTCACAAGGGTGGATCCTTCTCTGTTAAGATCCACGCTTTATCTCTTAAACTGTGCTCACTTTTTTGTTGCATCTAAAGATGCAATTGTTTATCAATTGAAATCATGAGGTCCTGGTTAGGAGGACCTAGCTCACTGCGATCATTTTTTTATATTCTCTGTAGTGGAATAAGAACTGTATTAGCCAAAACACAATGGAGCAACCTCTAAGACTTGCCCTCTTTCCTGGAATGTTTTCTGGCTGATGTAACCTATGAAATGCATTTATTTCTCTGGACCTGGTTTCTAAGTTTTACATGTGGTTGTATGCTGTGTAGAGTAAGGAATGGTAGTTGAAAGTGGCAGAACACCCCTGTTGAATTAGCCAAAGGTGAATTTATGGGCTAAGTTAGCTGTGATGTTCAAGAATAAAACAGCCTTCAAGTGCAGCCAGGTCTAAGAGCAAATATTGCACCAGTGGTGCTCTCTTGTTTTGATCTTTGAGTGCTTTGCTTTTCTTTTTTGGTTGTGTTTTTGTTCTCAGGCAACATTCCCATCAGAGGGTCAGGATGGCTACCATCAACTCCATGCTTCTTCCTAGTCTCTCAGTAATTCCAGTGGAAAGAGGGCTCCTTCTTCTAGCACAAAGTCTTGGAGGCTCTGATTATCTCTCATTGTGCGGCATGCCCACCCTAAATTAATGTCCAAGGCCACCACAGTTAGATTAGACCTGAATTGTATGCTAATCCGGATCTCAAGGATGGGAGAGAGTTTTATGCAAATCTCATGAACTAATTGAAGGAGGAGTGGTCCCAGGGCAATTAGGGGTTGCTGGTAGATGTAGAAGTTGGCATAGGGCAGGAAAACAAATATCAAAGGTATTTTATGTTGCTCCATGTAGAAACGTGTGTTTGACATTTTTCTCAATTAAAGGTTAAGGTTATTACATAGGAGGTTATGTTTTTCTTTTCCCCTAAGTTTTGAAAACAATATACAGCAATCATTCAACAGGCTCAATAAGATTAAATTGAATTGTCTCTCTCAGGAGAGGCTAGAAGAGGCCATAGACATAGCTCTTCCTTCAAATGCTCCCTCAACTAATTATAGTTACATACTCTAAAGTGAATCTCACTCTCACTTTCTATTACCTTTCTCTCTCAAACTTATATTCTTGGTTACACTAACGAAATATTTTAAAAATCTTTTCACATCATCTGCTAAACTCCAATCTGATTTTTTTTCTCATCTTCCCTAGTTATGTCAATGCCCTATCCATTCTTCCTGTCACTCAATCTTCGGACTTCCCTCTCTTCCTTGTCCTCCATGTTGAAATTATATCTTGCTGTCCTATCGGTGTCTTCACATTCTTATATTTTAATTGTTGTCACCTCAGATTTTAACTTTATTTGACAACACCTGTAGTGGCTTCCTAATTTTTCAAATGTCCATCTTTGTCTCTTCCATTTCAGCTTCTTTATGTACTAACACCAGATTAAAATTTCTACAAAACCCCATATCTGACCTTTCTTCAGAAGCCATTTCCACTCTTTGCTCATTTTACAAATGACAGAACTGAAGAGAGTATATGACCATTACTTAATGTCATTAAATCAGTTTGTGCTAGTCTATATTGTATAGCATGCCATTCCACATAGGAGAATGGCCAGTTGTTCTCCATTGCCCACACTCCAGGTTGGCATTTGTGTCTCTCAGTCTAGATCCCACCTAGCATTTCCACTTCTCTTCATATACTTCATGTTCTGTTTTCTGTAAACATTTGCTAGGCTTCCTCTTTTCATGTTTTCTCTGACCTCTCCAACTCACATGCTAATGTATTTCCATGATCAAATGCCACTTTTCCATGAGGCTTCTTCCTTCAGTCACCAATGAAACTGATCACACCCTTCTGAAGCTCAACATTTCTCTCTTCCTTTCATCTAATCAATGTTAAGAGTGGCTATTTATCAAGTGCCTCCTATGTGCCACAGATCTTTTGGTAAGCAATTATTCTACCATGTTCTGTGATGCACATTTTGTATTTTCACTTAAGAATCATGTTGGAGAGAATTTATCATATCATCAGTGTGCTCTTCCGTCACAATACCCTGCACATAGAAGACCATCAATAGTCATTTGTTAAATGGGTGAATAAATGAATAAATAAAGAAAATGCAATTAGGCTGAATTAAAGATTAGCTTGTTGCAGGGGCTCATTTTTCTGACTAATGTTGTAGATGATTCTCTTCTGTATTAAAAGGGCACTGATTTCCATAGAAATGCATTCACTTCTCTTTCCTTCCATTCCATGAATTTTTCATAAGTATCAGCTATTTACATTTGAATTTTAAGGCCTTAGAGCTCCAATGCTTTATGGCTTTACTTAACCCAAGTGACTAAACCAGTGCCTGTTTTCCCTGTCTGGAAAATCCATTGCCTCATTTCCAAGCCCTAGTGGCCGTGGTCTTATTGCGCATCAGGAAGTTTTCTGGCTCTGTAATTGGTATCCATAGGGCTGTCGATATACCGGTCACTGGACATCCAAGACATGGGGTTTGTTCTTTATGGAAAGAAGGTCTTTTAAGTTAAGAGCCTCATAAATATTGACCACATAAAATAGTTTATTCCAAATGAAGTTACCAAGTCTTCTTCATTGGCTCTCCTTTGCTATCAGGATAAACTACAAACTTACAAACTTTCAATCTCTTCACAGTTTGTATCATAGATGTGTCACACATCTATGTGACACAGATGTGTCATCTTATTCTCTGTGCAAACCCTCTACCCCAGGTTTATGTCAGATGGACATTGGGGACAGTAAGATCATATAAGCAGGAATAGTTTTACACTATGGTAAATTAGCACATTTTCTGCCTAAAGATATTTAAACTCCTTAAAATACTATTTCAGCAAAATAAAAATAAATAAACCAAAACAACTATCCTTTCTCCAAAAAAATTATCACAGACAAATAATAAAAGCTGGATTTGGCCCATGGTTCACAATATTGAGAACTCTGTACTAATTAATCAATAAACAAATAAATAAGGTAGCTGATTCTCACCATCGCCTCTACTTATACTGTGCTGTAACTGTGCCATTGTTTATGAAGGACTTTCTGCCATTTGTGGAGAGATACCACATCACATGTCACCCAGTCAGAAAGTATTTCCCTTCCTTGTCTGAGTCCCCATGATACTCATCATCTATATCCTTGGCCCTAGTACATAATATCTAACTTTGTAGTAATTATTGCAAGCATCACCCTCCTCCTGAAGATTGTATACTGCAATGTTCAGAGTGTGTGTTTTAGATATCCGCATGTCCAAATGCATTGCACAAAGCCTAGCCATTGCTAGAGTCTCAGATGGCACCCATTGGCGGGCACTTGAGGCATCAGCATATATGTACACTTTCTTAGTTTGATTTGTGCTGCTATGACAGAATACCCGAGGCTGGGTAGTTGATTATGAACAAATTTATTGTCTCATGGTTCTAGCTGCTGGAAAGTCCAAGATTGAGGGGCCAGTATCTGGAGAGGGCCTTCTTGTGGCATCATTCCATGGTGGAAGGGCAGAGAGAGGGCAAGAGGGAGCAAGAAATCAAGCTCTCAGCCTCAAGCCCTTTTATGGTCTATATTAATCCATTCATGAGAGTGGAACCCTTATGAACCCGAAACCTCCCCTTAGGCCCCACCTCCCAACACTATTGCACTGGGGATTAAGTTTCCAACACATGTTTTCTGGAGGACACATTCAAACTGTGGCATAAACTAAAATGTTATTAAGCAGTCAATACGATGTATATCTTTTCTTTGCCCTTTTAGAGCTCAAGTACTCTTTCTCTACCTGAACTCTGACACATTCCAATTTTAATAATGAATAACTTGAACAGCTAGTAATTGTAATAATGTTCCCTGAGATGGGATAATTTTGGGTGACTCACATGACCCATTTATAAATACACACTGCATAATATAAAATCAATCTCTGTGATTTTACCCTTTCAAGTACCAGGAAGTTGCAAGCTTTCATCTGCTTTCTCATGGTGTCTCCATTCTGCTTCAGAGGTTACAGTTAAGAGAGGAGAAAGTTGAGAGAGAAGTTTTATAATTTTAAAAGGTGCTACTTCCAGCCCTGTGCTTACAAGCTTTCAGTTCTAGCAACCAACCAAACACAAAAGTAGTTCTTCCATGAAAAGAACCAAAGGAAACTTAAAATGCTTATTGCTAAATGAAAGAAGTCAATCTGAAGCTGCTATATAATGTATTATTCCAACTATGACATTTTGGAAAAAGTAAAACTGTGGATACAGTAACAACATCAGTAGCTTCCAGGGATTGTGGGGAAGGAGGGATAAATAGGCAGAGCATGGAAAATTTTTAGGGCAGTGAAACTATTCCACATCATGGTATAGTGGTGGCTACGTGTCATTCCTTTATCAAAACCTGTGTGAATGTACAAGACAAAAAGTAAACCCTAATGTAAACTATAGACTTTTAGTTAATAATGTATCAACACTGACTCATCAATTTTACAAATATGTGGGGTGACAGGGTATATGGGAACTCTCTATTTACTTTCCATTCATTCTTTATAAGCCTAAAATTTCTCCTAAAAATATTAATTTAAAAAAAATTCTCAATTTAAGTCATTAGGACAATAAAAATGTATCCCAGTTGTCAAGAGATGACTTCTTTGAACTTTTACCCAGAATGTGACTGTGGGGCACACTGGGAGTGTGGGGAAAGGATACTGTTATTGTGACTGTGAGCACCTTGATTGGAAGTAGACCTAGTAAGCCCAAAATGTGTTACATACTCTGAGCACCTTTTCCAAACATGGAGTTTTAAAACAGGACTTTCTAAGGTGCCATGATGGTCACTGAGGCTATGATATAATGAAAAGGGCTTGAGAAGAAATAGGATTAAAATAAAAACAAGAGTGAGAGGTTTGCAGAGAGTAGTTTAGGGGTGGCCTGGTTTTAATATGCTCCCCACTCTACCAGCTAATGTTAAGGTACCTTTCCCACTATCTGCCTCTTCCCAGCCTCACCTTCTGATAGGAGAATGTGGCTATATGCCACTAGGGTAGGCTGTTTCCACAAACTCTCTGGTTTGGTGAGATGGCATGAATTTAGAGTTCTCACCAGTCCCAAATCCATAGAATTAAGTGAAATGAAAGCCCACAGATAGATGGGTCTATTTATTTTCATTTCAGTTACTGGCTTCATTTTTTTATTACTGTGTGTAAACAAGGGCTAGAAATAGAAGCACATATGCAGATTTATTTTTTAATCCCCCAATTCCTGTCTGTTGGCTGCCACTCCTGAAACTGCTTGGCCCTTGACAATGACTGCCTCTAAGCTCCCAGCCAGAAGAAAGAGAGCAGAGAGTTCCCAACGTTGGTTGGAGGATGGAGAGCTGTGGTGGGAGCCTCCTTTCTGAATTAGGGAAACATCTCCTGGTCTTCCCATCTTTGGCACTGATGGATTGAGTGATTGTTCTTGGCAGAGCAGTAGGGTTTTTTTTTTTTTGGTTGTTGTTGTTGTTGTTGTTGGGTTCTTTTTGCTTGGGACCGTCTGCAGCGAGCTGTTTGAGTTGCAGGCTGTGTACCGTGCCATCTTGGCAATTCTGTATTTTCAGCATTTTAGTCAATGCAAGGAGTAAGAGAAATTGTAATTGAGGCTGCCTTTCTATAAATCATGCCACAGAGAGTGAGCACATCCAAATGATGGGTCCAATAGAAACTTGTGCTCCTTGCCTGAGGACAGTGGTGGGGGGTGTTGGAAAATCAGCTCAAGGCATTTCTGTGGTTGCTGAGCAATACAGTGAGGAAGAAATGGAAAATAAATTCTAAATTTCCTGGCAAATTTTGAATCTGGACGGGGATAGGATGGTGGGGAGACAAGTAGTACGAAATTATCAAACCATAAAATCCAGTTGGAAACGGGAGGGCACGCTCACATGCAGAGTAGTTCCAATTCACTTACTCATGCAGGCAAGGAGATGGGAAGGCACTGGTCCAAGAAGAAGCCAGCCTCTCCTTTCCCAGCCTAATTATGTTTATCTTTGTAATTTGACTTTGTCATGGAAACACTGTCAGTGTTCAGTGTTCTTTGTGCAATAATGTTCATGTCAAAAAAAGAAAGGAAAGTGATGGGAGGAGGCATCTGTAGCTATATGTGCTTCACGCTGTATTGTTTGTGATATTGAATAACACAAAAGTAAACTGTGGGTGAGAGTAAATTCCATGGACCATACCGCGACTTTGTGGGTGACCTTACTGGTTTTCCTCAAATGGTGGTGCACACTTATTTTTGTTCTTGTGTCCATTAAAATAACTAGGAGTGCATTTGAGTTTTTTCTCTCACTGTTCTTTGAGGTGTCATGCTGCCAACATTGGAGAGGTGTGGGGTCACTGTGCAGTCAGACAAGGATATAGGCCCATCTGTCAGGGTTATTAGCTTTAGAAAAGGACTCCAGCATTGATTTCATGGGAACATGCAGCCCTGAAATAGGAAGAGAATAGGGAAAGGGAAATGGAGAAGAGGAGATCAGATCTTTGCCTAACCTGTGTCTTTACTGTTAAACATGTTTGAAGGCATATGAGTTTTGCATTTTTTTTTTCTGCCAAGGGAGGCTTCCGCAGCCCCAATCCCCACCCATTACCCTCCAAACAGCCACTGGCCTAGAGTTTTCACTTCAGTGGTGACAGCAAAGCAAGCCTCATTATTTTATACATATACACGTACACATGTGCACCAGCTGACTGCTTAAGAATTAAACAAAGGTGTTTTCCTGGTTTGAAGCTTTCAGACAGAATGTGTAACAAAACAGGCCTGTGTGCCTGGTAAGTAACATTTCTTAGCTATTGTAAGGTTACAAACCTCTGCTTTTTAAGTGGAACGATTTTACAGATTTTATACTGTCTTTGTTTATTTCCCTCTTGAATTTCTATAGTGAGTTCTTTTTGAAAATGCTGGCCTCTAGCTGCTGTACCAAGGGAACTAAGGGAAAGGATTGTGTCTCATTTCTTAGTTTCATCTCTGCCAGTGCTGGGACCAGGGAGAAAGGTAGAAACAAACTCAGAGGAAAAAGTGCCCTGCTTGCAACAGAGATATTCCTCAAGAGAGCTGTTTTGCCCTTGCTCAAACCTTGGAGGAATTTGTGTTTTGTTTGTGGAGGCAATTCCCTTGCATAAGGGCTTTTAGCTCTGTTAGCCCTTGGTTACACTTTAAAAGCAACAAACACATCTGGAGGCAAGATCAGCTGGTAGAATGAATGAATGTTGGGAGGAGAGACAGGTCCCGATAGCTGTGGGCTGTCCTTTGAGCAACGAGGCATTTATGTGGCACTACATTTATGGTGGCTATGGGGCTGCCTGGTTAGGTTTCTCACAACCCTTTCTTCCCAAGGAGATTCTAGAAGCAATTTAATCATCAGCTGAACCACCTGAGCTGAAAATTTTTGACTGTGTGTTTGAGGCAATAAAATTATACTTTTTCAAGTCTTTCTTCAGAGAAATTGGAGTTCTATAGACTGGAATTTTTGGATCTCACTCCAGTGCTCTTTCTATGCAACCCCGAGCATTGCCTGGCATTTTCTAGCTTCAGAACTTGCATTGAGAGTTTTTTCTTTTACTAGTCACCTGTTTGGTTGTCTGTTTCCCCAAGTACTTCAGGTTCCTCCAGGGAAGTTGTGTTTTGTTTCTACCTTATCCCCAGCCCTTAGCAGAGCACACACAATAGACAATTTGTAAATATTGGATTAATATCTGATGCCTGTACTGCTTTACAATTATGTCTTCTTTCTTTCTCTCTCTTATACACACACACAGACACACACACACACACACACACACACACACACACACTCCTGAAGAACAAGTTAATGCATGCAACCCTTGACACCCTCACAACTCATTACTCTCCCAGATTTAAGTTAAAGTAAGTGACACCCTTTTCTGCTAGCTCAAAATCTGGAAGTCATCTTTGACTCTTTCTCTCAAACTCAACTTCAGTACAGCAGCAAATTGTCACTTCTACCTTCAAAAAATATCCTGAACATGATCAGTTCTCTTGTTCTCCTCCACTACTTAGTCAACGGGGCCCAAAATCTCAGAGCTCTCTGTGACTCCTCTTTTTTCCTTAGAACTCAGAGCCATTTCTGTTACCACATCTTATTGGTGTTACCTCTGGAATATTTTGCAAATCCCTCCGCATCCCTGATTCCACCCCTAACACACTAGTCCAAGCCACCTGCCCTCTTCCCTGGACAACCACAGTCTTCTCTAGACTCGCTGCTCTGCACTGTGGGTTCCCCATGTTTTGCTCTATGAGCTGCCCATGATCTTTACAGTTACTAAATCGGACTGTGATAGTCTTCTCTTTTAAATGCATCAGTAGACTTCCTTGATGCATGAAAGGAAGCAAAATAGAATTACCATTTGACCCAGCAATCCCATTACTAGGTATGTACTCAAAGGAAAATAAATTGTTCTACCAAAAGGACACATGCACATGTATGTTCATCACAGCACAACTCACAATAGCACAGACATGAATCAACCTAGATGGCCATCAACTGTGGACTGGAAAAAGAAAATGGGGTATATATACACCGTGGAATATGACACAGCTGTAAAAAGAATTAAATCATGTCCTTTGCAGCAACATGGAATGCAGCTGGAGACCATTATCCTAAGTGAATTAAGGCAGGAACACAAAACCAAATACCACGTATTCTCACTTATAAATCGGAGCTAAACACTGGGGACACATGGACACAGATGGGAAAAACATATACTACAAGAAGTGGGAGGGGAAGAAAAGGGACCAAAGGGTAAAATGTTGCCTATTGGACATGAAGCTCACTGCTTGGGTGATGGCTTCAATTGCACCCCAAACCTTAGCATCACACAGTATATCCTTTTAAATCTGCACATGTACCTTCTGAATCTAAAATAAAAATTGAAATTATACAGAAACCCCCAGACCCTGTCCAGGTAAAACCTGCCTTTGATGTGATCTTTTCCCCATCTTTCTCTCTAACCTTATCTCTTGTACTTCCCTCCTGCTCCAGTCACATTGGCCTGTAGTGCTCCTTAAGACACTGTGGAAGCACCCACTTCTGCCTTCCATCCTATGTGACTCTTCCTTCAGATGTCCACATCACCTGCTCTTTCATTTCCCAGTTTTATAAATTTTTTTTGTTTTTGAGATAGAGTCTTGCTCTGTCTCCCAGGCTGGAGTACAGTGGCTTGATCTTGGCTCACTGCAACCTCCGCCTCCCAAATTCAAGTAATCTCCTGCCTCAGCCTCCTGAGCAGCTGGGACTACAGGTGCCCACCACCACGTCCAGCTAATTTTTTGTATTTTTAGTAGAGATGGGGTTTCACCATATTGGCCAGGCTGGCCTCTAACTCCTGACCTCATGATCCACCGGCCTCGGCCTCCTGAAGTGCTGGGATTACAAGCATGAGCCACTGTGCCCAGCCTGCTCTTTCATTTCCTTCAGGTTCCTGCTTAAATGGTAGTTCCTCAGAGAGGTCTTCTCTGGCTTTCTTAAAAACAATGCCACTGGACTCTATGAAATTAGCTTGAGTTAATTCTTCCACATTGTATTCATGGATCATATTATCACTTTGTACCCCGTAAACTTATGCAAGTACAAAATGTCAATGTACCATAAAAAAAGTACCACTGACGTGCTCTATCTGCTTTCTCTGCTTTAATTTTCTTCATAGCAGTTACCGCTGCATGACATTATCCAATAATGAGTGGATCCTCATTCTTTGCAATTCCCGATTTCTGACTTTGCCTACATGCAGCAGTTTATTTGTAAGCCTAACATCTATACTCACCATGTTTTCATGGTCATTCACGGACATGCAGAGAGTGACAAAAAATGTGAGCCACACGATGGGCACACACTCAGCTGACGTTCGACAAGCAACACTCTGCCTTCTGGCTTCCACTCTGATGCTGTCCACCAGTGTCCTTTTTATGGTCTATTTTGTGCCACATCTTTTGCACTTTTGTGCTTTGTGTTGGTAATCTCCCTGTTTAAAATGGCCCCAGGACATGGTGTGGAAGGGCTTCCTAGTGTTCCTGAGCACAGGGAGACTGTGATGTACCTTACGGAGAAACACATGTACTAGAGCAGCTTCCTTCCTGTTGGCATGAGTTCAATGTTAATGAATCACTATATATATATATATATATATATATATATATATATATATATATATATTTAAAAAGGCATCTTTAAACAGAAAAACGCCTAAAACGTTGCATATTGATTGCTTTTATAAAATTGTTGTGACCAGAGACTCATAGATGCTTAACCTTGTATTTCCACTAGGAACAATAGTCAGTATTATTCACTAAATCAATTTTTGCAGTGACTTTATAGATCATAATTACCACAAATAATGAGACTCAATTGTGTGTGTGTGTGTGTGTGTGTGTGTGTGTGTATTTGTTTGCTTATGTATATATAAGTAGGTTTTCTTATTGCCCGTTTCTGTCACTACCATGTGAACACCATGGAGTCAGGGATCAGTAACCTGTGTTTTCCCAGATTCTTATTCTCTGCTGTTTTCTCCACACCTAGAACCATGCCTGGCTCATAGAAGGTGCTCACTCAATTACTACATGATTAAATGGATGAACAGAGGAATGAAATATAGTCAAGAATGTCTCAGAGAAAGAAACTGACAAAATAAGTTTCCTAGGGCTTTAATTTTATTAGTCATCATGCTGATCTCTACTCTTGCCATGTCCTTGCAAAGTAAGTATTATTAGCAGCTTCTTCACCCCCTCCCTTTGAAGATGCCCACTCAAGGTCACAGGCAGTCTGGCTCGGGCTCTTCATATATCCACCTTGTGTATCTTGGTGGGTGTGGTGTTTGAGCACATGGGCCATGAAACCAAACAGTCTGGTTTGAATCCAACTTCCACACTTAGTCTGTGTATTTGGACTTAGTCGTCTCTAAAGCTTTATTTTTTTTGTTCCATAAAATGAGGATAACCAAACGTCCTCCACAGGATGGTTGTGGGGATTAACTGAGATGATGCAACCACCTAACCTAGTGCCTGCTACATAATAAGTATTTCTTAGACATTAGTTCTTATTGTTGTTATGTGCTTTGGGCTCCTGGTGTTAGAGGTCAAGGAGATGCCGAACCAAGCCAGGAGGCACTCAGGATAAAGTTCCAGTCAGCAGCCCTTAACAAGTTCTCCAGATTGGTATCTAAGAGCAGGAGTTAGCAAACTTTTCCTGCAAAGGACTGGATACGTGAATATTTTAGGCTTTACTGGCCATCAGATCTCTGCCACAACAACTCAACTCTAAACGAAGGTATGACTATGTTCTAGTCAAACTATCTTTACAAAAACAGGTGGGTCATAGTGGGCCAACTTCTGCTTTAAATTAAGGCTACTCAACCCTGCCTCTGCATTAGAATCACCTGGGGAACTTTAAAACTACCTCTGGCCAGGTATTCTATTCCTAGAGGTCTGACTTAATTTTTCTGGAGTGGGTCTCAGGTATCAATATAAATAATAAATCACAACTCCGAGGTAATTCTAATGCAGAGCTGAGAACCACTGATTTGGATCCTTAAAGCCATGGGCAGAATAATCTCAAAGCAGATGCTTTCTTCCTGTCCCCACCCAAGTTTCTTTCTCGCCCCATTTTAAAATCCAAGGACAAGCATGGTTTGAGGGCTTTGGGTAGGAATTGGCCAGCCTCAGTAAATCTTCTTTGCTTAATGCACAGACCATATCCCTTTTGTATCTAGAGGGAAACCTAATTATCTTTGTAATAAATGAATTGTACTTTCAGGGAATACAGTCCAGCTGTTAGTCTGCATTTTAGCTGAGGCTGTGCTTTTTGCTGTCTGATTGTTTTCAGCTTTGGCAGTTAGAAGGGTTTTGAGTAAAAACAGTCTTCCAATCTCCTTTGTCAAGGCCATGGTTTCTCTGATGAAGCTGGGAGTGGGCTCCCAGGAGTCAAAAGATCTCTGTCTTAAGGCCAAGGTACTCTTCTTTAATGAGTCCTAGAAGAAGCTTATGACACTCCCTTCTCTAAGAGGCTTCAAATACTCAGCTGTCATCCCCCTTAGATATAGGGGTAGTGGTTAGCTGAAGACAGGGGGATGAGCTTAGTCATAAATATCCAAGCTTCCTCAGAATTATCTGGAAAGAGTTTCTCCCTTCTTACCCATTTGCATTAAAATGATCTGGGAGCTTGTTACAATGCAGACATCTGGATTCTACTCCTGACCTACTGAATTGGATTTTCTGGAGGGGAGACTGGAATGTACATCTTTAACAAGGTATCTGGATAACTTTGAAACTTGAGAGCTGCTATTCAGGAGTAGAGCCCTTTATTCTACAGCTGAGATTGAGGAATTTAAAGTATTCTTCAAAACAGCCCAGTTAGCTCATTGCTGAAGCTAGGATGTGGATCTGACCTGTGTATCAGCTAGCTAATGCTATGTAACCAATTCCCCCCAAACTTAGTGATTTTAAAACAGTAAACATTCATTATTGCTCACACATATATGGGTGATGTTTTTGGTCTCAACTAGATTCACTCCTGTGCTTATTAACTGTGGTTGAGAGGCAGCTCTGCTGATCTTGGCTGGGCTCTCTTACATTTGGGTAAGTTGACTGCATGCTGGTCTGAGATGGTCTCAGCTGGGATGTCTGGGTTCTCTTCCATATGGCCTTTTACCTCCAGCAGGCTAGTATGGCTGTGCTCACCTAATGGTCACAACATTCTGAAAGTTTGGAAGTGTCCAAGGCTTCTGCACAAAACTGGGAAACTGTCATTTACATTGAATTCTGATGCCAACAAGGAACGAGGACAATCTAGACTTAGGAAGTGAGGAAAGAAATCCTAGCTTTCCAAAGAAGATGTTGAAGATCCTTTTTTGTTGTTGAGATGGAGTTTTGCTCTTGTTGCCCAGGCTGGAGTGCAATGGTGTGATCTCGGCTCACTGCAACCTCCGCCTCCTGGGTTCAAGGGATTCTCTGAACTCAGCCTCCCAAGTATCTGGGATTACAGACGTGCATCACCATGACCAACTAATTTTTGTATTTTTAGTAGAGATAGGGTTTTTCCCATGTTGGTCAAGCTGGGCTTGAACTCCTGACCTCAGGTGATCTACTCACTTCGGCCTCCCAAAGTATTGGAATTATAGGTGTGAGCCACTGCACCTGGCCTGAGGATCTTTTTTACAAAGGTCTTAGGTACAGGGAGGCTGAATGAATCTACCAAAGACTGTCACACAGAGTCCTGGGCCTTTTCTACAATAATCAAGTACCTTTAATTAAAACGTGTATGTTTGGCTGGGCATGGTGGCTCATGTTTGTAATCCCAGCATTTTGGGAGACTGAGGTGGGTGGATCAGCTGAGGTTAGGAGTTTGAGACCAGACTAGCCAACATGGTGAAACCCCGTCTCTACTAAAGACACACAAAAAATTAGCCAGGTGTGGTTACAGGTGCCTGTAATCCCTGCTACTCTGGAGGTTGAGGCAGGAGAATTGCTTGAACCTGGGAGGCGGAGGTTGCAGTGAGCTGAGATTGAGAAATTGTACTCCAGTCTGGGTGACAAGAGCAAGTCTCAGTCTCAAAAAACAAACAAAACAAAACAAAAACACACAAAAAACATATATTTTTGTTTTACAAAAGTTTAGGGAGCATCAGTAGTGAATATTCCCTTGGGTTCTATTTCTAGAATTATTGCTTTTGGATGAAGAATCAAAAATTATATATCTAAAGGGACCTAAGAATTCATTGTTTTAAACCCTAGCTGATACTTTAATTTCCTGATAATGTCCCCTTAATCAAAGTGGTCATCCATCTTCTGCTGAAACACATCACATTACTCCCTAGAGAAATTGCTGCTGTGTAAGGCAGCTCCTTCCAGCCTCAGCGAGGATATTATCATGAGGATATTATTTCTTTACATCAAGCCAACATTTGCTTCTGCATAGATTTCTCATTTTGGTTCTACTTCTGCCCTCCAATGCTACATGGAAGAATGTCTCATCGTCCTCCCAACCTTTTCCTACACCTGAAAACAATTATCAACACCTTTCCTCATTACTTAGTCTTCTCTACCAACTAGAACAAGTTTCTATGGTTTTTCCCTGGCGTATAGTTCTGAGCTTCCTCAACAATTCAGATTGTTTCCTTAAAAATGTTTCTCAACAGCAGCCAGGGGCTTTGGGATTATCACTGATTTTAGAATCAGATACCCTGAAATTTACTTTGAGATTTTGAGCAAGTTCATAACACCCATGGAACCTCAGTGTCCTACTTCAGGAAGTATGGACAGAAATCACCATCAGTGGTGTGGATTTTGTGTCAGTTAAACACTACAGTAAACACTACAACATGTATAGAAATGCCTGTCAGGGAAAACCCTCCATATATGTGAACTTCTTTCCTTTTTCTCCTCTGAAAGAATAGCCTTTGAATACACATTTTTTTCCTATAATATTTTGAATTTGAATGAACTCTTAGATTTTCTGGGCTACTGCTAATACTAAAATTATGAGCGTCTTTAAATGTCTCCCTGGAATTATGTTTCAAATGGCATTTCATGTGGTAGGAATAGCAAAGTTTTCATTTCTTCCCAGTTGAAGGTAGCTATTATTATCTTGATACTTAGAGATAGTAATTTAAATTAAATAAATGACCTAGAACTAAGAGATTTAGGCTCTTCTCACCTATTTTAGATTCAGGCCTTTGAGAAGAAAAAAACAAATCTGAACCTGGAAAATAATTAAGGACAAATTGAACACAGTGAGGAGGCCAGGAAAGCAGGCAATAAAGTAGATGTTAACAATAGTGAATAATGTGAAACTAAAAACCTTAGAGAAAGAGAAAACACAGGTAGAGGGTAATGAGGGAATGTGGGAACCATTGGCTCATGGAGGAATATCAGTTTTTTGTTCAAAGGGTATGGCTTAATATGAGACATTTCTGAATTGCAACGTATAAAATGAATAGAATCTGATTGCAGAGGAAAATGGTTGAGGGAATTGACTGTGGAGACAAAAAACGGACTTCAGTAAATACTATGTAAATTGTTTGTGTGGTTGTCTTACATGACTGTTAGCTCAGAAAGTACTCTTCAGTATAAAGAGGATAAAATGAATTGTGGAAATCATTTGTAAATAAAGGTGCTAGATAAATTCAAGGTACAGTGTCATTCGTGCACAGCATACTGAAATGAGACATTATTCCTGTGTGGTTATATTAATTTGTTTTTCTTTCAACAGTAAGCAGGCAACACAAAAGATAGTATGCTATAATAAAAAGAGCATTGAGTGGGAGTCAGGGCCCTTGGGTTTGAATTCCAGCTCTGCAGCTGACCAGCTGTGTGACCCTAGGAAATTCACTTAGATTCTCTGGGCTTTAGATTCTCCATGTGTGAAAAGAACTGTCCAGGTCATCTCTAAGGCCGTGCTCAATTATGAAAGCTTATAATTGTCTGATCCTATGTTGTTAAGCAGCTCAGTGTCAGTTTCTGTTGGGAGATTTAGATTTTGGATGGGATGGGATTCCTCTTATCTAGGAACTTCTAATCTACTTGAAGAGATAGATTGGAGTTTTGATGCGCAAGTGAATGAATGAGTAGGTCAATGTTTGGATGAGTTACATCGAAACGATTAGAGAGCAATAAGAGAAGCCTGTTATTAGAAGTTAGTTGGACACTGGCATTAAATATGAAAAAAAGAGAGGTGTTTGTAGGATACTGTTTCTCTCTCACCGACTTCCTATAAGTAATGAGTTTTTTAGGTTTTTTTGAAGTGGTTCATAGTTTTTGGTATTGTACTCTTACCCTTTTTGGCCAAGGATGGCTTCATGCAAAAGAGAATTAGAACAAGTTTCGAGAGAAGGATAGAACTTATACAAATTTGGAAAAGGAAGGAGGATTTGTTTTTCAGGTGGAAAGAACAGACCTTTAAAAGATCTGAAAAGGGATATTTATGTGTTCATTCAGCAAATATTCATTGAGCATCTGCTCTCCCGTACCTGGCACAGTGTTAAGCACTTGAGGTTATTAAAGAGGGAATTCCCACTATCTAGAAAGAAGAGATACATTGATCATGAAACTATACAAATGTGTGTTTTCATGCTTTGATGAATGTTGTGGAATAAGAGCCATGAGAGCAGATGACAGTGGACCTGGTGCTGTCTGGGGTGGGAAGTGACCAAAGAGGATTTATCTGAGGAAGTGTTATTTCCAGTGATGCCTGACATGTAAGTAGGAGTTCAGTACACACATGGAAATAGGAAGAAGTCCAAGGGAAGAAGAGTGTTCTAGACAGAGGGAGTAGCACGTGCAAAAGCCCTGAATCTAGAGAGTTCATGGCATGTTTGAGAAACGGAAAGGGAACCAATGTAACTGGAATGTGGAAAGTAAGTGGGGAGGAGAAATCTTGGAGGAAAAGGCAGGTGAGAGATGAACATGGTGCCACTCATTTGACAGAGTGTAAACATCAGTGTCAGTATAAACCAGTTTCTGTAAGCTTGACTGGAGGAAATCACTCTATTTAATAGGGTAGGCAGTGGGATCTGTGGGGCAAGCCTCATCTATGATCTCAAATGGATCTTGAGGGGCGTAAGCATGCCTTCCAGAGAGGAAGACACTGACTTGGGAAACAGAAGGCTTGATCATCCAAAGATACCAGTGTCCTATGAAATTGGAGGCAAAGTCAGAAGGATAAACCTGAAGAATCATACAAAGCCATGGCAAAAATAAGGCTGCCCTATTAACTGACAGAGTCTACTAGAATTGCTTTATTGCAAGTATGACACTGCCCAATTCTATGTTTCTTTCCCTCTCCCTTGTTCATTATAATTAAGGAGACTTAAATGGAAATACTGCCCATACAGTTATCTCTTCGTATCAAGTCTAGAAATGACCACAGTTCCCTCTTGTAGTCACCCTGCACAAAACACACTTGAGACAATTAAATGAGTCAACCCAAGCATTAGCACCTGCTCCCTATCATGAGGATATCACTGCTCCCTAATTATGAATCAGTGATCTTGTTGTCACTGGCTCCCTCCTTCCCAAACTGGGGCTCAAAAACACACTCCTGGGGGACAGTGGTAAAAAGGGAGTGTAACACAGAGTGTTTTTCTAGAGGGTCTGCTTTAACTGAAGATTTATGAAGAAATGCATTTTGAGCATAGAGTATAGAACAGATTACAAGATATCCATGGAATTTTAAGGTGAGATTTATTAGAGACCTAAACATATTTGCCCCTGTGTTTAAGATTAAGTCCCCAGATTCCCTGGGGGATTCTGTATTCTGTTTGGCTGTTGGAGATGCTTTGATGGAAAACTTTGAGAAGCTGTTGAGTCTTAAACTGTCTTTTAAAATTTTGTTTTGTTTTCATACTGTTTATAAAATACCCTGCCATTTTCACCAAGTTTTTTTTTTTTTTTTTTT
>NW_016107586.1:1538218-1585925 GCF_001604975.1 Cebus imitator | reverse complement strand
GCTCACTGCAACCTCGGCTTCACGGGTTCAAGTGATTCTCCTGCCTCAGCCTCCTGAGTGGCTGAGACTACAGGTTCCTGCCACCACACACAGCTAATTTTTGTATTTTTAGTAGAGATGGGGTTTCACCATATTGGCCAGGCTGGTCTTGAACTCCTGACCATGTGATCTGCCCACCTTGGCCTCCCAAAGTGCTGGGATTACAGGTGTGAGCCACCGAGCCTGGCTACCAAGTTTTTATAGGAATTTTTATGAATTTGCTTGCAAAATACTTTTTCATTTTTGGTATTATAACATTGCCTCTTTCAGACTTCAAGTGGAGATGTGTTGAAATTTGAAAATTTACCTACATTGTTCTGCTTTTATAGCCTTTGCTCTCACAGCTCATTTTAAAGTCCTCATTTTGTACTTAACATCCATATTCTTATGGAGTTGTCTCCTTCACTTCTCCTTGAATCCTTTAGATGACCTTGTTTGGATCCTTTTCCACTTCTGCTCTTTTTCTTTGTAAGATGTGGCAGACCGATGCACACTGATCCAGGGCCAAGTGAATTGTATTTTTGTAAGAGGATGAGATAATGTTTCTGTTAGGTTTCCAAACTCTTTCCTAATGACAAGAATTTTTCACCTTTCTTAGCCACAATTTTGGGGGAGGACGTATCCTTCAGGCCAGCTCCGGCTCATCTATCATGACTCAGCTCATGGACCCGCGCCCAATCCAGAAGAACTGATCACTCCTTCCTTTGAGTTGTCCGTGCTCCTCTATCTCTGTTGGCACAGGTCTCCCTGTGCTGTACTTACCTGTTGATATGTCTGTCTTCCCATCTAAGTTTTGAGTTTCTGGAGATCCTGGAACCTTGTGCTGCTCACCTTTCTATCATCACACTTTGGCACTGAGCCTTGCACATGCTGGGTGCTTAATTAATATGAAGCTGGCCGGGTGCCGTGGCTCATGCCTGTAATCCCAGCTACTTGGGAGGCTGAGGCAGGAGAATTGCTTGAACCTGGGAGGTAGAGGTTACAGTGAGCTGAGATCATGGCATTACACTACAGCCTGGAAAACAGAGCAAGACTCTCTCTCAAGCAAAAGAAATAAATGAATGAGTAAAACAATTTGAGTTGATTGACTACAAAAAGTAATTTATAATGATTTTAGGATATTTTTATTCACTTGGAAGCACCCAATGTCGAAGAAAAAAAGGAAGCATAATGTAAGGGGATATATTTATAGTCCAGAGTCTTAGATAAGCCTTCAAGGTAGGGTTGCGAGATAAAACATAGGACACCCAGGTAAATTTGAATTTCTGATAAATTTTTAAAAGATACATATATATATACATACATATATATATATGTATATATATACATATATATATATATATATAAACACAGAACATACTTATATGAAAGTATATATTTTTCTGAAATTCAAATTACCTGGGTGTTCTGTATTATTATTATTTTTTGAGACATTGCTTGTTACTCTGTTGCCAGGCTGGGGTGCAGTGGTGTGATCTCGGCTCACTGCAACCTCTGCCTCCTGAGTTCAAGCAATTCTCCTGCTTCAGCCTCCCAAGTAGCTAGAACTACAGGCACACACCACCATGCCCAGGTAGTTTTTGTATTTTTAGTAGAGACAGGGTTTCACCATGTTGGCCAGGATGGTCTCAATCTCGTGACATTGTGATCTGCCTGCCTTGGCCTCCCAAAGTGCTAGGATTATAGGCATGAGCCACCGTGCCTGGCCCTGGGTCTTCTGTATTTTTACTTGCTAAATCTGGCAACCCTACTTCAAGGTCAAATAGTCCAGCCTCTCATTCAGATAGGTGTACATCTACACTAAAATTCAAGTCACAAATTGTTGGCATTCAGGTGGTATTTGGCTGTATCTGGATCAATACATGTCTTTTTTGCCATGCAATACATTTCAAAGTTTTGAATTTCTTGCCAAAATTGGAAAATGAGAAGATTTTACACAAAATCCTGAATTTTCCTGTTCCCTTGAATCTAGTTTTAACACCAGTTCAGCTCTCCTCATTAGCTAAGGAATAGCTCAGCCAATGTTTTAATGGAGCCTGAGCTTGCTGGCTTCCTTATTTCTTCCCAGCAGTGTGGTGACATGTCACCTGCCAAGCATTGTCACTCTGGCACTGTGGCTTCCTTAGAATTGAGAGGAAAGTAAAACATTTTTTGAACCTGTGTATCTAGCGAAAGCAGAAAAATAGAAGATAGCCCTGCAAGGCCAAGTGTTCCAACAAAAGTGGAGAAAATCATCTTCTTGGGTAACAGTGTTAAGTGCCAGCAAAATGAACCTGGGACTAAAGAATTCAAATAACAGGGTCTGGTGCAGTGGTTCATGCCTATAATCCCAGCACTTTGGGAGGTCGAGGTAGGCAGATCACCTGAGGTCAGGAGTTCAAGACCAGTCTGACCAACATGGAGAAACCCCATCTCTACTAAAAATACAAAATTAGCTGGGCATGGTGGTGCATGCTTGTAATCCCAGCTACTCTGGAGGCTGACGCAGGAGAATCGCTTGAGCCTGGGAGACGGGGGTTGTGGTGAGCCAAGATTGTTCCATTGCACTCCAGCCTGGGCAACAAGAGAAAAACTCTCTCTTTCAAAAAAAAAAAAAGAACTCAAATAACAACACGATTTTTTCTTTTACATCTCCCTCATGTGTGAACACTGTGGACTTGAGGATATTTGAGTTATTGATCACTACAGTTTAAGATCCCTGAGGGAAGAGATTTTTCTCTGTTGTTGTTTTTTTTCTTTCATTGAATTCTTTCATTGAATTTTCTTTCATTGTATTCTAAACCCCACATGGAACAGTGCTTGGTTCTTAATTGACATTGGGTTAATTTCTGTTAAATAAAGGAATGGATAATAAAATACTGGAGAGAGATGAAAACCTCTACGGTTAGAAATTTTCAACAGGGAAGAAAAATGTTGCCTTCTGCAACAGGATGGCATGGCTAGGGGAATAGCATGTCTTTTTAAAATAAACACCTTTATGCTATAGATGGCTTATATCTCCTGAGGGCAAAGAAAGGTGGCAGCTGGAGATGGAAGTTCTTGCCTGTATACCCAGAGCTTAGAAATCTCCCCACCAGTTATCAAGAAACAGATTCATTGGAGACTTTCTGAGGAAGGAACTGAAGACGTAGGTTGGAAAGGACTCCTTGCTGCTGTGAGACTCTGATTTCTTCCCTATTACAAATACCCCCACAAACTAAGGGATTCTCCCTGCAGCTCCACATAGTCCAGCCAAACTTGCCTACGATACACTTGCCCTCCAAGGAAAGAGAGGCAGAGAACTCATTTTAAAGAGAACCAGCCTCATTTTATTGGAAAGACAAAGACCATCACGAGCACAATACAGCAGAATGTTACCTAAACTCAAGTTTTGAGTAGAATCAGGACAGTTATACATTGTTTGGCTTTCCTATGAAGAGAGTTTATTTCAGCCCCTCCTTTCACCTCTACCTGGGAGATACTGTGGCTCAAGAGAAACTGGCCTGAACACTGAAAGATTCCATAAAGTCACATTTTGTTGCCTCTTCTGACTATGTCTGGTCACCCTCATGTGATCATTATAAATTCACATTTCTTAGAAAGTATCCTGGGTTGGGGGCATGATGAAAATACATAGGACAAGGAAATGCAGGCAAATGAGGGTTTAACTTCCAGCCACAGATATTAGATTCTAGTTTTACAACTAAATGCGTAGGTAGTGACAGGGAAGCCACAGAGAAATGTAACATCTCTGTCATTGCTTTCTCTCTCCAGGTTGCCTAGTCCTGGCAGGGGGTATGAGATGCCCATGTCAGTTTCCTAGAGCTGCTGTGACAAAGTCCCATGAACTCGGTGACTTGAAACAACAGAAATATATTGTCTCAGAGTTCTGGAGGTTAGAATTCCAAAATCAAGATATTGGTAGGCGGGGGCTATGCTCCGTCTGAAACATCTAGGGGAAACCTTCCTTACCTCTTTCTAGCTTCTGGTAGTTGCTGATTTAGATAACATGTCTTAAGCCATCCTTGGCTTGTAGCTGCATCACTCTAATCCTCCATCTTCACATGGTGTTCTCCTTGTGTGTCTTTACATAGGATTCCCTGCCTGCTTATGAGCTTACATTTCTCCTTATGAGGACACCCGTCATATTGGATTAGGGCCCACTCTACCACCCTCATTTTAACTTGATTACATCTCCAAATAACTTATTTCCAAGTAAGGTCACATTCTGAGATGCGGGAGCTGGGACTTTAATATGTCTTGGGGGATGCAAATTCAACGCATAACAGTGCCTGTGATTCTCCTGTGTTCTTCTGTTATTCTTTGAAGTTAGGCTTTCCAGGTACAATCTTTTGTTCTTCCTGTGGAATATTCTATTGATTAAATTGCCTCTCTAGTTCTTCAGCTATCAGATGCATTTCTCTGGCAGGCCAATGTAATTAGGGAACTAATTACTGAATCAATAAGGAAAAGAGTGTGTTCTTTCATATTTTCCAGCTGTTCCAATGATTCATTTAGTCCTCGCTCTGTGTTTGTTGCTGCTGAATTTGTGCTTGTGGCCCAAAGAGATATGCGGCCATGACATATAGTGGAAGACGGGAAAGGAGAGAATCTCGATTGGTCTCTGGTAATGTAGGGGGACATCTTTACTGGAGGAGGCAGAATGTGGCAGGATATAGAAGAGAACATGGCCTCACTTATTTAACTGTATAAACAAGGAATGTTTTTAAAGATGTTTATTGTTTGGATAACACTTTATTTTAATGTTGCGTGAAGCATGTTGGGTTGCAGCCATGCAGGACCGTGTAAACCTCCTGTGAACTGATGCATTGCCTGTCTAAGGAAGGATTCAACACTATCCATGATCATTTCTGTAACATTTTCTTATTCTGGAAAATTTAATATTGCTTTGTCTAATTCCAGTTTCCTCATAAAAAATAGAACTTTAATTCATGGCCTTTTAAAAGGTAGTTTGAGAGATAAATATAATTTACACATTATAATTAGAAATTTACTGTCACAAAAAATATAAATAGAATAAAATGTAGGCTTATGTTACTATTGAAATATAATATTTATTGTTAAAACATCTGAAAATGATGGGAATTTTCAAAGACATATAAATTACCCATAATCTCACAAGTCAGAGATAAACCACTGCTAATATTTTGGCATATTTCCTTTTAATATGTTTCAAGTTTTTATAATGTTTTAATATCAATATCAATAAATACATGTTTTATAACTTTTTAAAATTAATAATGTCAGGAGAATTTTAATATCATTAAATCTTCTAAAACTTACTATTAAATGTTGACATGTGTTTTTTTATTTTAATTTTAGACCTATAATTTTATAATTACAAAAGTAATATTTGTTGATAATAATTTAAAGAATCTAGAGGATGAAAAGAAGAAAATACTAATTGCCCATAGTCTTGCCATTGCAAAAATAACTAGTATTAATGTCAAGGCATACCTCGCATGGTAGTATAATAATTGCATGCATTTCTGATTCCCTCATCATGGCATTTTTGACCTTTGTAACCCCAGCTCTTAGTTCAGTTCCTATAGCTTAGTAGTTGTTTGATACACTTTTAGTGAATGAATAAGTGATTAAATGAAGAAGTGGATGTGTAAATGGAGAGGTTTTTGAGATCCAACTCATAGTAGAATAAAACATGTTTCAGACTCAGCAACTTACTGCAGAGTAAGAGACAAGGTAGCTAACTCAAAGCCCTTAATAAATAGGAGCCTGCTCTTTCTGTTCATCTCAATCAGCCTCCAGGCAGGTAATTCAATTTAATTTTTTTTCCATCAGTCAAACTGAAGAGCTGAAAAAGCAAAACCAGAGATAGGGGAGGCAGGAGTTGGAAAAGGCCTGAATGAGGAGATCAGCAGTGGCTCTCTTGCCCTCTTTATGTTGGAAAGAGTGTGAGAGGACAGGAGCCATACTGCTCTGAAGGGTGACCCAGCAAGAGCACTGCCACCACCAACTCCTCCACGATGGAACTGATTTCCCTGGAGGATGGAGACTCTAACAGTGTCAGTGTGACTCTCATGGCTTTTACCTGGCGTGTCTCAAGAGTTTGCAGCAGAGGAAGACACAATCATACTGGATTTTGTTGAAAGAATTTAGTACTTTGCTATGTTTGGAATCAGGGTTGGCAGATTCTGAACTTTGGGTTATAGAAGGTTCCATCCAAATTCTCTTTTATATTTAATTGGAAAACATGTCTTAAGTCTAAGCATCTGTCCCTCAGGTACCTGCCATAGGAAGGAGAGTGATCCATGTTTGAAAACTCTTCATGAAAAACTTAGTCTTTGCAATAAAATATATGGATGTATTCTTCCCAATGGGATGATCTGATCCTTATAAACCTGCTCCTTTTCCCTAACTCCCAATATAAATACAGATACAGATAGATTTAGAAATATCCATTAATAGATAAGCAGAGGGACAGAAAGAGAGACAGGGAGATGGAAGGACAGACAGACAGTAGCTACCGCTTTTGGCCAACAACAGTCCTCACATCCCTTCTTTTCCTTAAAGGTACTCGCAGAGCTAACCTCGAACACTAGGCCGTATTGGCACCTTCGCTCCTGTTGTCTCGAGGCCTGGCTCAAAGCATATTTTTCCAGGAGGCCTCATTGTTTAATTTCTACTCCTGTTAATCTTTCCCATCTGTCAACGTCTAGAGCTTTGGCCCTTGCCCCAGTTTTCCCTTTGACATGGATTACTATGAACAACTTCTTAGAAGCAGACAGTAAATACAGTGGTGGCACCATGGAAGCAGTGATTAACTCTGCCTGGGCAGATTGCAGAATGCTTAAGAGCAGGGATTTAAGTTAATAATAACTGCCCTACCTTCCTTTCAGGATTGTCGTGAGGCTCAAATGTATATGAAAGAACAATATGATGGGATTATTATTGTTGTTGTTATTATTCCATTGGCAGTTAGAATCAGACATTTTACTTCCAGACATTCAGTTGAAGATACACCCAGTACTCTTAGTGACTTACAGGGATGCTGGCCTATCCCTAAGATGTTATAAAGGGGTCAGACTCTACATCCAAAAAATAAGTGAACATGGAATAATAATTAGAGTGGCCTAGCCTTGCCATCTTGCAAAAACATAGGAGTGTAAATGAGCCTGGTCTTTTTGGTAGCATTGAAGAGTTCCATTTCATTTAGATGAGCTATAGGAGCAGTAAGAAATGAAAGTAAAAGCACAATATTTTGCATGTAATATTGGCTCATGTATCAGCTGATGAGCATTTTTATATGTATGTCTCATTTTTCCCGGGAGCACAGAATCTGCCTCTTCTTGTCTTCATGACTCTGAGTGTCCTACGTGTAAGAATTATATAATAAATCATTTTAAAATAAGTATTGCTGAACTGTTTTAATTGGAATTTGAAGAAAAAAGAAGACATAATTATACTAAAGGATTTGTTCCTAATGGAGACAGTGATGGCCATCAGAAGTGGATTTATACTCTGCTCAAAAATATCAGTTGATTGGATGTATATTCAGAACCCTCTTAATGTTAGTAGATACCATGATAAGCATGGCACAGTCCTGTTCCTACCTTTTTATCTAGGTAAAATAAACACCTGCTTGGTTGTGTTGGGCACTCTGGTATTGGGATGGTGCAGGGAAAACATCTGTATTCATGCTCAGCAGTGGTTCCTAGAGACTTACAGTCTCCTCACTTCATTGTTTTGTAGCTGTACAGCTCCATGGACTTTGGAAGACGGTGGCAACTCATGCATGAACGCATCACACCCAACAGGTTTTACTGGTAAGTCCTATCCACATACTCATTACCTTCTTAGATAAAGAATTATCAGACAGCATAGCACTCTGGACAGTTCTGGACAGTTGAAGCTCTTTGAAGACAAATGTGCTCTAATCCTTTGCTGCATAGAGTGGTTTGTGGAATAGCAGCATCAGCATCACGTGGAGACTTGTTAGAAATGTGGAACCTCAAGCCCTATTAAGACTTACGGAACTGGAATTTGCATTTAACACGATCCTTTGCTGATTCATGTGCATGTGAAAGTTTGAGAAGCACTGGGTTTAGAGAGTTCTGTGAGAATGGTCATGATCAGGTGCTCTTTGCTATGTACTAACCCTCTCTTTTTGGAAAAGTGTATATGTTTTATATACATATTCTAAAAGGCAGTATTTTCCCAAAATCTACTCTGGAGAACAACAGTTCCATAAAATGCTTCTGCTTTCATAAGAGCTTCTGTGATCAAATAAATTCAGGTTATGATAATCCAATTTTATACTCCTGGAGACTCACAATTCATGTTAGGATATTAAAGACTCTGGAGAAGCACTGAGTGAAGAATCCTGCCAAACTTAAAGTTAGTGATTCCCAAACTTATTTCACGACAGAATCCTTTTCTCATGTCACATGTGATAAATCCTTCAGAACTACCTCTGTGGGACATATTTTTAAAAACCTTTTATGAGAATGAATACATGTTTCAAATGGCAAATTAGTCCTTCCTCCTAATCAGAAAGTGTTTTATTAATTGGTATTCCTTTATGCATGCATACTATTTTTACCTTGGTTGTAACAGGCATTGTAAAAATTTGCGTTTTACGCTTGCCCGCTTTAACGTGAAAATGCTTCTTCCTTGTATCTTGCTTTCATTTCAGCAGAGGTGATGGCTAAAGGAATAGAGAGATCAAGAGGCATATACCAAAGTATATAGAATGCTTAATTATATGCTTAACAAAAAGAAAAGCTTGGTCAGGCACAATGGCTTATGCCTGTAATCTCAGTATTTTGAGATGCTGAGGTGGAAGAATCACTTGAGGCCAGGAGTTCAAGACCAGCCTGGTCATTATAGCAATATCTTGTCCCTACAAAAAAATAAAAAATGAGCTGTCCATCATGATATGCACCTGTAGTCACAGCTACTCAGGAGGCTGAGATGAAGGGATCACTTGAGTTCAGGAGTTCAAGGCTGCAGTGTACTATAGCTTGGGTGACGGAGATTAGGCCACTGTACTCTAGCTTGGGTGACAGAGTGAGACTCTGACTCAAAAAAAAAAAAACAGGTTTTTGGAAGTTGTATGCATTCCATAATTCCATGTCTCTTTTAAATATCTTATGTCCACTCCTTTAAAAACTTATATGATAGCTGTTTATGCCTTACACAACTTGAGGATGGTGGTGACAAATACCTTGTACATACACACATTCACACCAACATCTTTGGAAGCAATGGCTTCAACGTATCCCTCTGCATCCACAAAACTGTGTCTAATCTTCATTTTAAAATGAAGATTGCTTAAGGATTCTATGAAAAGCAACTGGTTTTTTTTTGTTGTTGTTTTTGTTTTTGTTTTTGTTTTGGTACATGGTTCAGAGTAGTTGGGAGAGAAAAGGGAGTTGGGATTATTGCTCTTGACTCAACACCTGGACTATCTCCAGCATGTTTGCCCCTTACAGGCCAACTATTATTTCATCTGTAGGTGTTATTACAACTGTTATTTTGCCTATATTTTGAACTACAGAGGTTTTCCAATAGACTAAGGCAGAAAAGGAAATATTTGTTTTTCTGATATTTCACCTATAGAACTACAGCCTTTGCTGAGCTGAGATGGTCCAGTTTCTCAGTGTGCCATCACTCAGAAGTCCTTCAAAAAAAAAAAAAAAAAAAAAAGAAAGAAAGAAAGAAAAGAAAAAAGAAAAAGAGCCCTGTGCCGTTTCTGGAACAAACTCTTGAGATGGTGAGGCACTTGGCCAACTAGGAAGTCAGGTTAGTAGAGGAGGAAAGCACACTGGGCTAGATGAGCTGTGCCATTGTGTCTGAATGAAATGAAGTGCATAAGACGCAACATTTTCCTATATTTTGCAAAGAGTAAGTGGAAAAGTTTCCAGCTACTGTCATCCACCCTCTTCCTTTATGCAGTAAAAAAGAACAAGTGCCTAGATTCTGATAATTGTGTTTTTTCTCTTCACTCTGTGCTTGTTTCATATATGCCCCAAGGGGAAATATAAAAGTTTATGCCCATGCTGGCCAGCCAAGTGGTAATTGAATATTCCATTTTTTAATTATTATCTCTCCCTTTCTGATGTATAATTGTTGTGATTATTCTTTTAGGTGTCATAGGAGTCATGGCAAAAGAGCTCATTTTACATAGACTTTTTTTTTTGAATCCAAAGACAGAATTCAAGGTTGTCTAAAGCTCTAAATCACATATGTTGAAGAGACATGGTTTGTATAGGTTAGGGATGGAAATATTAACTTGTTATCTCCTTGAGAAAGACAGAATGTGCATTTTTTGGGGGATATAGAACAAACCTTGGCTTAAGTGGGACCTCTTTAACCTGTGGTCCCCTCATCTATCTATTGAGAACAGTATTTTTCTTGTTAATTTCATAATGTTATTGAAAGAATCCGATCTATCAAGTGGATGCCTGGAAATTTCACTTCTCCATTGATTTAAGTACTATGTTTATTACCAATCCTCAAGAACATGTCACATAAGTGATTTTTCATTTTACTGGCCACAAATGTGAGTCTCATATATGGTAAGGCCCATGGGCATGTGATAACAACTGAATGGGTGTGATTTATTGCCTAGAATCCACATCTCAGCCTAACATTATTCTCTACTTTTTGTTGGGTCATAATTCTTATGAAGTGATCAAACAAAACAAAATGCATAAAAATGATTTCTTTGAGAGAGAGGGTGTAGAGGGAAGAGGTATTGAGGATTGTTGGGGAACATTGAATGGAAAGCAGGTGCTAAAACAAGACATTGAAATGAGAGATGATGTTAAAAAGACTTTTAACTTATGGTATGTAGACAAATAGAGTGAACATATGATTCAGAAGAAATATTGTTCAAATATTGTTATTTATAAGCTGGACATTTGCAGATGTCTAAAGGATAGATCCTTTATGAGTGTTCAGTTTTTTTCTCTCATGCTTCTCTCAGTTGTTGGCAAGTGGCAGGTTACAGGGGGATTTTTGCAAAAGAACACTGTGCTCCAAAAGTGATTTCTGATGAGGATACAACAGAAAGAATGGACCCCTTGCATGTCTCTCATCTGCTGTCTCATCTACAGTGATGATTGTTCTAATGGTTGTGAAAGTAAATTGAAAATTGTAAGGAGTTATTCTTATCCACTTCTTCATTTGTCCTCCACCCTGATTGTGGGTTAGGCAGAACATGGAGCATAATATTCATTAGCATCAATACTAAGAGCTTCATCTAGAAACATTTTTATGAATTCTGGATGTTCTAATCCAATCAAGATAGGTCACCTAGGAATCTTACACCATGGAGTGACTCAGCCATCAATCTCATGCCCCAAGTAGAAAGACAACTGACACGAACATTCCTTGTTTATATGTGACTCTTTCACTCACTTGATACCTGGTCAACAGGTAATCACCAGGGAGATCTAATGCTTCCTCGCTTTTTTTTTTAAATTAGCCTCAGCTGCTTCCAAAATGATAATTTGCAGGGAGAGCACATAAATGGTGCAAATGTCCTTACCATATTCCTTTTATTCTTCCTAGGCTCTGCTGTGGCAGAGTTGTTGTCATGAAGAAAAAGTTTTTCTGTTTTTAAAAATATTTTTAAAAATCCTACTGAGCTACAAATGAATAATATTCCACTCTTCCCTTGGGAGATATTTAACAGGCAGGCATATTCTGCAGTGGGAAGACTTTTTTTTTTTTTCCTTTGCACATCCAATGTGAGTGCTTGTTGTGATTCTCAGCTTTGCTCCTCACCCTGTGCTCTCCCCACCTGCTCATCCTCTTTGGGCATCTTTTCCAATGAAGTCACAGGTGTACTAGGCCTTCCCAAATTCTCTGTGTAACTAGAATGACCTCAAAGTGCCTCTGGTCTCTGATGGCATTCACTCGTATGGTGTCCTAAAATAGGCAAGGAATGTCTGCCTCCTCTTTACTGATTTCCCTCCTCCCCTCCTTAATTATTCTCTCTCTTAAAAGAATAAGATCCTTTTTTTTTTGTCTCGGTTCTTTATCATTGCTGCAGGAAATTGTTCTGATAAAGCAATGTACTCTAAGGTATCAGGGACTTCAATTCTTACTCCTTCGCTGAGATATTTGGATTGCAACATGGACTGGTTTGAGTGTTAGGAAACCTTTAAAAAGACAACAGACATATTAGAGGTTCTAGACCAGATCATGTTAGCTGATGCAGGGAATGTGTATCTTGAAGATTGCTGTATCTGCCATGATGCCTGGTTTAGGATGAAAGGTAGCTGATGTGTAGGGACAGGTACGTTGGGATCTAGATCTTTATTGTACTTTGCTTAAGGATGGCTTACACACTATAGATTTCTAGTGATTTTTGTGCTAGCAGCTTCTTATCTGATTTTTCAGAAAGGCCATGAGGGAAGGGAGGAAGAATGGAAGGACAAAGTGTGTCCCTCCTGGTGTGTGTAGAGAGGAGGTCCTAGGGAAGTGTCACTTAAAAAGAGAAAGTTGATATGGAAAAAAGAAGACAGACTAAAAACCCTTTCATGACAGTCTTCCCTTTCTAATCATTCTTGAGTTTAGTTTTTTGAGTCTCTTTTTGTATGCATATGTTCTTTTATATGTAGCCTAAATATATACATGTGAATGTATATAATTTGCCTTTCTCTTCTTAATATTCTATTCTTGCAATTTTTTTGTCACTATAAAATTTTTATACCCGTTTTTAATTATTTGTGCAATATCTTATTGCACAAAGACACATACTTTATTGCTTTTTTATTTTTATCAGACATTGAAATTTTTCACATTTTTGATTATCATAAGTAATAGTTTATTGATGTTTGTATGCATAGGTCTTTAATATCTAGAATTATTTTCTTGGACTGGTGTTTTAGGTAGCCCAAATAAAGACTTGATTGCATTTTTTTTTTTTTTTTGCAGTCTCAATTCACAATTCAATAGTAAGATCAACAGTGTCACAGTTCAATTGTAAGATCCCAATTCAACACCAACAGTATTTCAGCAAAGTACCTTTTTATTGAACATTTTCTTGAAGAGGATTACAAAAAAGCATTGCATCAACCAACACACAGGTCTTCCTAAAACTCTTCTGTTCCTATCTGTCCTGACCATCATGGGAGTTACTATCTCATCCTCTCCTTCCCTTTCATGGGCTCTAAACTATTCTTTTCACAGTGATTTATTCTCCATGGTCCATCCCCTTCCAGAACTCCCCTAACACCCACACACTTTCCCCTAAGTATCATAGCTTTTCTTACATAAAATAATATAATAAAATAATCTCCTTAACCCTCCACCTATCACCCTCACCTATCCCAGGAATTAAATGTAATATTCCTTAGGTCCACATTCCTTAGAACATGGAGGATGGTTAGAACTATGGTAATAGTTAGAACATGGTAATAGTGTTTAATATTAGTTAAGATTTAGTATTTTTGGTTTAACCACTACTATAAGAAGCAGTTTATTTTATCAAAATATACACATTTTGAAGAATGAAATCATGTCCTTTGCAGCAACATGGATGAGCTGGAGGACATAATCTTAAGTGAATTACTAGAGGAAAAGAAGACCAAATACTACATGGTCTCACTTATAAGTGGGAACTAAGCCTTGGATGTGGACATAAAGGTGGGAACAATAGACACTGGAGACTACCAACAGGGTGTGAGCGGCAAGAGCTGAATAAGTACCTGTTGGGTACTATGCTCACTACCTGGGTGACAGGTTTAGTCGTATCTCAAATTTCAGCATCACGCAATATACCTTTGTAGGAAACCTGCACATGTACCCATTGATTCTAAAATAAAAGTTGACATTAAAAATAAATAGAACATTAGAAAAACTATACATATGTATATATATGTGTGTACACACACACACATACACACACACACACATTATGAACATCTTAAAGCCTGTCATTCAAAATATTACCCAAACTGTGTTCTGTTGTATATTCCCACCTATAACATATGGCAGTATTGGTCTATTTAGTTAATATTTACCTCTTCCTTATGGGAGACAGCCTCCAAGTGGCTCTGCCTTCTGGAAATCCTGCTAGGCTATGGTCTTCTCCTCTTGAGTATAGACTGGATTAGTGACTTGCCTCTCCTGAATGGAATGTGGCAGAGGTAATGAGGTTTTACTTTGGGGGTAGGTTACAAAAAGAATGTTTTTATCTTGGATGCATTCGTGTGCTTGCTTTCTGAAAGCAAGTTGCCATTTTGTTATCTGCCTTATTGAGAGTCCCAGGTGGCAAGGATTGGAGAGAGATCTCCAGCCAAAAGCCAGTGAGGAACTAATGGCCCAAAAGCTTAGTTCTAATAAGGAAATGAATTGTATCAACAATTGTGTGAGTGAGCTCAAAAGCAGATCCTTCTCTAGTCAGGCCTTCATATGAGACTGTAGCCCTGGCAAACACTTTGATAGAAGCCTTGTAAAAGATCCCCTCAGGCAGAGGCATCCAGCTGAGTTGTACCTGGATTCCTGACTGACAGAAACAGTGAGACAATATGTATTTGTTGTTTTTCGCTCCTAAGTTTTGTGGTAATCTGTTATACAAAATTATTAAGAGAAAACCAATATACTTTTATCTGATCCTTATTCTTTGCTTGTTTATTTTAGAACATAAAGTTCTACTTCTGTCTACACATAACCTCCTGTCTACATACAACTAATTCTGTCTTGAACTACTTCCTCTGTTTCCTCTTTATTGGTATCAACCTCAAATATTTCATTTTGCCCATTGTTTGGGTATGTCCTTGAAATAGAGAAATATCACCATGTTCTGGTATTCCTGACACGTATGTTTAGACTTTATGGGATTTGACAGTTGATCAACAAACCTCAGAGCCCTATCCTCAGCCTGAGTGAGGCTTACTTAATATCATGAGATTACCTGACTTTATTCTACTTTATCATTTTATATTTCAATGGCAGGATTACATTTTCTAAGAATACTGTTTATTATAAATATGTGCGTGTGTACATGCGCAGAAGTCTTGTATGTACATGCTCATTTAGAGAAGTGTTCATTTCATTAGTACTAATACTTCATTAGAAGTACTAATATGAATCTCATTGTCAGATTTTAGACACTCATCTCAGCCTAATAGCAACTGTGGGTGGAGGACATGGGGCAGAGAAGCAGGAAGTGAAAATTGGGTATAGTTACCTGGAGATAATGTGGTTGAAGTGAATACTGTTGCACTTCTTGCCTGAATTTGAGCTCCATAGATCTCAGCTGCTCTGGAATATATCCTGTAATTTGCTTCAAAAGGGGCTCCTTTTAGTCATTTAGGAACTTCTTTTGACCCTAGACTATGGTTCTTGAAGAGTCAGCTGCCGAGTCATCCTTAGGCTATTAATATATTATCCATGACAGAGCCAGAGTTAAGAAACAGATAGAATGCCTTGAGATGGCTTCCTGGAAAATCAAGATCTTTTCAAACAAAGTTAACATTATGGGCTGAAGTTTTGAAGCTGCCTCTAAATGTGCATCTACAATTTTGCAAGCACAGTCATTTGCCATCTCAAGTAATGGGATTTAGGCATCGACCTGATATAAGGGATCAGATTTTAAGGCCATTGCAAACCAGGGTATGCCACAAATAATATTTAATTCAGCTCTCCTTTACATTTTTAAAATGATGCAGCAATTTAAAAATACATTACGTTCAAAATAATACATGCAAGGTCAGGAGGGGAAATGTGAAAGCTCAGCTTTCAAGCAGAAAGCAGTTTCTACTTTGCTGATGGGGGCTACTCATGCTGTATGTCTGGTTGCATCTTGGCTGTGGAAGAGCTGTCTTAATGCTAAGAGCAAAATGCAGTGTTCATAAAGTACATGTGGTAGTTAGCCATTGCACTGAGCAAGAGAGAATGGTCAACTCTTTGGATGAAGTCAAGATGTGCTGGAGTCTCGAAGATTGTGCTTAGTACATGTGAATTCTGTGAGGTAGGAGACATATGTAGCTATGCACCTAATGACTTATTTGCTATGAAAAGTGGGGGTCATGTTTGGTTCTGCCTTGAGAGATCTGAAAATATTTGTATGCATTAAACATGGAATTCAAAGACAGTGATAGCCATATCCACTCACTTCATCCAGTGTAGCAAAAATTCCATAGTGTACATGGAAACACCATTGTTTTCTCTTTCTCTGGGTTTATGGCCAGTGATTCCTTAGTTAGAATAAGCACATGGCTTCCAAATACTTATTCCACCAAGGTGATTATGCAAATGGCATGAGAAATGCTTATTTGGCTCAGAAACAGTGAAATCTAACTTTATTCTCACTCACTGATAAACTTTCAGAGGGGAGCAAATTTTACTGTTGTCACAGAGCATGAGATTTCAGTATCATATTGTCCTATGAGAATGGAGGGTTAGAAAAGCCCCCATATAAAGAGCCTTTTATTACTGCCGTCTTCCTGGAATTCAGATTGCCTTTAGGACTTGCCTGTTACATTAAAAAGTGGGGAGAACTGAATAGGCTGGTGGTGATGTGTTGTTTAGTCCCATGAGCAGGAATAGGAGAATTGGAAGGTCAGGGAGAGGCCTAGAGAGAGGAGGATAATGTTAAACTCAGCAGCCCAAGGAGAAAGTATCAAATTGAAGGCTTGGAGGCTGTTTAAAATGCAAGTTGGATACTGGGTTGCAGGTAGGAGAAACCATCCTTTCTTCCCATTAAGGAAATCTGTGATTGTCCTGTTGCAGTTTGGTCTAGGGTTATGCATTAGTCAATGCTGGCTGCCAAAACAATACCACAGACTGGGTCCAGGCTTAAGCAACAGAAATGTGCAGTTCTGAAAGCTGGAATGTGAGATCAGGGTGCCATGGTTGGTTTCTGGTGAGGGCCCTCTTCCAGGTTGCAGAGAGCCACCTTCTGGATATATCCTCCCATGGTAGGAAAAGAAAGGGCAAGCTGTCTGGTGCACCTTCTTATAAGGGCACTAATCATACACGAGAGACCCATCCTCATCCAAACCTAATCGACTCCCAAAGGCCCTGTCTTCAGACACCATCAGTTTGGAGGTTAGAGCTTCAACATATTTATTTCGGAGAGATACAATGCAGTTCATAGCAGGATGTAAAACAGGTAACAACTCGGAAAGGAATGCAAACTTTCTAGAGATGCTTCCACCAAGAAGTGTACTGGAGCAGAAGTGGCTAAGGCTTGTGGAGGAAGTGGAAAGACAAGGCCAGAAATACAAATGTAGCTTTTAAAAGACATAGACACACACTAGTCATTTTCTTTTCTGAGTGGAAACACAATATATCTTGTAACGATTCAAGGGGAGGCAAGAAAATAAAAAGAAAATAATTACTTATAATTTTACTGCCCAGAAAATACCTCTTAAAAAATCAAGTACTTCTTCATAGTGTTTTTTCCCTATTATAATATAGTATAATTTTAAACATATATTTAAATTTTATCATAATTCACATTGTATCCTTGATAAAATTTCTTATCTTTTAAAAATGAAGTTGAACATTCTCCTGTACCACCTTCTATTCTTTCTAAACATAATTTAAAGGTTGTATTAATTTTATTGTATTCTAACCTATGGATATGTAATAATGTAATCATTCTTTTGTCTCTCTTTTTATTCCATTCTGTGCATTCCTTTGTAAAGTTGTAAAGTTTTCTTCATATTAGCCCTACATGTTTTTAATTAATGTCATTCCTATGAATATTCACTTTTGGTGCTATTGTAAGTAAAGACATGTTGCACACAGCATCTCTCTTCAGATTGGGCATGACTGAACAGGGTAACGTTGAGATATATGTGTAATTTGCCTAACTGCGCATATAGTTGCTAGTTGAGGCCCTAAAATTCTTCAGACTACAAAGAAAATATACTTTATAAGCTTCGTTATTAGAAGAGTGTGATATGAGTAATGATAAATACCTGTGGGGATATTTGGGATCTAAATAGAAAAGCTCTGTCCTTAGTAGCTATGTGGCTTTTGGAAGTTGCATTTAACCTTTGTGACCAGTGCTCCACCAGTCAGAAAGGATACCAGATGGTAAATCCTGCCTTTCCCTCCTGGCTGAATGTCATTCTTCTTAGCCTGGAGCACAGTAAGTGCTTAATAAATACTAGCTATAAAATTAATAATAAGACAGCTTATAATAAGAGAAGATAATTGGAATAAATTACTATCCTTGTCAATTTGGTAGCAAATGGTACATAGCATCACTTTGAAACTAAGCAAGTTAGAGACCATCTGCATTTTTTTCAACATTCAAATCCCATTGCCTCATAGTCAGAGTTTGTATTTCTAACCTGCTTTTCCAGCAATCAGCATATGGCTTATTTTTATGCTTGCTAAAACTACTATTTTTAGAGAAAAAATATTTCTGGCTTGATGTTAACAAAATTAAATAAAATTCAAAAGTCCATAAACTAAAGATTGTGTTGTATCAGATCATATGTACTTTAGCAGATGTGATGCAAATGTTGAGACAAATTCTTGAACGTTGCAGAGGGACCATGGCCAGAAATGGGAGGCGCCAAAAGAGTATTAAAGGAAGTGTTAGTCCTGCTTAGAAGATAAAGGTCTCATGTCACCCTGGTGCTCCCAGAAAAGGGTTCCTGGGGGAGATAGGATGGAAGAATCTTGAAGAATGGTTTGAATTGGCAAGTAAGAAAGTGAAACAGATCCTCCTGGAAGGAAAAACTATTGGATCAAAGCTGAGATCGTATGTTTGGAGAGTAGTTAGTTGATCTGCTACTATAGGGTTTCTTAACCTTTACAGTTTTGACATTTTGGGCTGGATAATTGTCCTTTGCATCCTAAGATGTTGACCAGATCCCAGGTTTCTACTCAGTGAGTGCCTCCTGCACTCCTCCAGTTGTGACAACCCCAAAATTTCTGCAGACATTGCTGAATGTGCTCTGAGGCACAAAATATTTTGCCTCTCACTCGCAGCAACTGTGTTAGAAAATAAAAGAAGTTTGTATTGAGGAACCATGAGAAATAAGGCAGGGATATAGACCAGATTCAGATTGTGAAGTACCTCACATGCCAGGTAAGTGGTTTGGACTTGTGTTTCTTGGTAATAGAGGGTATTCATCTTTTGTGCAAGAGAATGGCATGATATTCATGTTTTTGAAGATTTATTAACATTTGGTGCTTTCTTGTGATGCTTAAGTGCATTTATATGCAACTATCTGTCAACAGAGGAGCACTGACTTATGACAGATGCAACTCTTCTAAAGCATCTTGATCTCAAGTTTTATTCTCCAGTGAAGAATTATACAACTGTACACTTAAAATGTGTGTACCAAATTTACATTTTTGAAACCATACATTTTTGTTTAATTGAAAACAATAGCATTAAACATTTTTAAAAATTAAACTGAAAATAATCGTTTTAAAACAATACTTTCTTCTTTCATTGCCCTCTTTTAAGATTTGTGCACATGAAAATAATTTCTCTCAAAATTTCAGTTAGATTGTATGACTGTTTTACATCTTTTTAAAAAACTTACACCTAACATAAACAGTCTGCTGGATGTGTACATAATATTCATAAAGATCATTTTGGTAGTGGCAGAATATTTCACTGAATTGATATACTTTCATTTATACTAATGAGTTATAGAAAAGTTAGAATGTGAAGAACTGTGAGAGGTTATCTGGCCTGGTGATTTCTCTAGCAGTGCTCTTGGAAGCTTTATGGGTAGTCTGATGCACTGCCTAAGGGACTGCATTCAGTATAGAGAATGCTGTGGGATGCTTAGTAATCAAGTTCTTATATACTTCATTTTTGTTCCAGCCAGAAGTACTCAGATTCTTAGTTTTATATTTAGACTTCTGTATAAGTATTTTTTTTTTTAATGACAGAAGACCATTCATTAAAGAAGCAAATAGAAATATTTAGAAAATCGTTGATCTAGACTGGTCTTTTCATTTCACACAAGCCGCATATGGGTATAACAGTGTCCAGGTTATCTTTCCTCAATGCTCACACCACCCTGAAATGTCTAATTTCATAGTGTAGAGACTGCTTGAATGGTTAAAATCTTTGCCAAACTACCCAAACCATTGTTTTAGGAGGATGCCACCTGGTGACCCATTGCTCTATCAGTGGGCTCATCCTGATTTGGTGAGAAGTTAACTGGCCACACTCACATGAACATGATTTTGGCAAGTTTGGTGTTAATGCATTGGATTGGAAGAAATAGAGCACTTCATTTACTTGGTGGCAAATGGCACTGAGGATTTTTCACTTCCATTGTAGCCTGTTTTGTTCTTAAAGGGATGCCTAAAATAGATTCTTCAAGCAGTTAGGCTTTTTCAACTGTCAGTGTATTGCTTTTCAAAGGCAGTGGGCTTCTTCCTCTATACCTGTCTGTATTTCTGAATGTAGCATATTCTACCACCTCAATCCCCATTGCTTACAAATGCAATGAGGGACAAAATTCTTGTTTAGGAATCCTCAAACATTTCCAAGCCAGGACACATTCTCCCCTTTTACGCGTCTCACCTGCGTCTGCTCTTTGAAAAGACAGCCTGGATGATGGATTAGGGGCTTGTCCCGCCTCCTCTCCTCTCCCCACTGGCCAGCCATGTCATATTCAGACACTCTCCAACCTTTTCCCCTATCAGTGTGTTGAAGAGAGCTGTCAAGTAATTTGGGCAGAACTGTGCACAGTGGAAGCAGAGGGAGAGGGAACCCCTGGGGGATCCCAGCTCTGCAGACTTAGCATTTTGGATGAATGCAAGGAAACTGAAGCATTGAAAAGGTCAGACCCTGGAACCAGTCTGATCTATAAAAGGCACCACAGTGTGCAATAATTGCCAAATAGTGGGCTAAAAGCACTAGGGGATTTAAAATGGGATGGCCATGTGCTTCTCCAAGTCACACTGGGGAGGTCTGAGATCCCATCCTGTTTCCTGACATTTCTTAACATCACTGTCTTCATTTAACAAGTGTCCTGGAAAGATGTGACAGTGAAATAGAACAAATGGAGTTAGGTTATATGACTGTTTTCCACTTTTAAAGAAAGGGAGATTTAGAACATGAAATCATGTTCTAAATCGTAATTGAGGGAGACATACCTTCATTTTTTTTCTTTTTTAAAAATGAGATTTTTTAGGATTTTTCCAGAACTGAGAGAAACTCAAGTTGAGGAGGGGAGGGGAGGAGGAGAAGGAGGAGGAGGAGGAGAGGAGGAGGAGGAGGAGGAAGAAGGAGAAGGAGGAGAAGGAGAAGAAGGAGAAAGAAAAAGTTTATGGACTCTGAAGTGTAATGGAAAGAGCATTGGAATAGGAGGAAGGGCTTCTGGTTGCTAATTCTATGTCTGCCAGTGGGCAGCGAGGCCTTGGGGCACTAGTAGGATTTCTCTGGCCTTCCTGCCTCCTCCTCTGTAAAATTCAAAGGGGTGATGAATAAGGGAGAACTGGCAGTGAATACCTGAGGTGCTTGCTAAAAATGCAGACTCTAGATAGAAGGAATAAATGCAATGTTTGATAGCAGAGTAGAATAACTATACTTAAAAAAATGTATTGTGCTTGTGTGAGGGATGCCCGAAATATCCTAATTCAAACAATATGCATCATATACATGTAAAAAATTATGTACCTCACAACATTGCACAAATAAAAATAAATTTTTAAAATGCAGATTCTTGGGCCCCACCTGGAAACCCCTGATCTGGATCTCTGGACCTGGGCCTCAGGAATCTCCAACTAAACAAGCTCTCCTGGTAATGCTTTTGTACACTAGATTTTGAGGACCAGGGGAGGTAGTTAAGGGGTCATTTTGAAAACCAGGGAGACAAATTAGTGGAGTCCCAGGTGTTCCCTCTTGAGTAGTACAGACTGATTTCTCCTTATCAAAAACCCCCTCCTTTCTCCACAGTGCTCGAAATACACAGTGAAAGGGTTGTTCCAACCAATGAAGACATTGCCACCTCCAGGCATCTTTTCAAAATGCATACAGTCCCTGCTAAATGAGATAATATACTTCAGTGTGCTTTGCAAAGCATCTTTAAAACACTTTGTAACTGTAAAATGCTATATTGTTCTTAATCTGTATTAAAATAATGCCTGTAGTTTTTATTAACATTATGGCATGAATGAGGTTACTGATTTTATCTATGCCTGTTTAGATGTACTTACTGAGGAATTCCATTGAAGAGACACTTTTGAGTCCTCACTCTTTGTGCAGTGTATAAGTACAAAGGGATAAGAAGAACAGTAGGTATGGGTTGTTGCAATTTCTAACTCTAAGGTAATAAATTATGCAGTCAAGCCCATTGCCGTGTGACTCTCAGTGTTTTTCCACTCTATGCAGTATGCACTTCCCCATCCCTTGTCTTGGGTTCATCCATGTGACTTGCTTTGGCTGAGTATAGCAAATGTGACTCAAGGAGAAGCTCTGCCATTGCATTGTAGCTGTGGCCCCTCACCCCGGGCCCCACAATGAACCCATAGAGCAACCTGAGTCTTCCCCTCTGTGGGATGCCAGGTTCTACTGGATTCATAGCATGAAAAAGAGCCTTCCATTGAGCCCAACCTAGAAAAGCTGATCCCAGCTGGCTCTTCGATGTATCAGCAAAATACTTAACTGTTGCTTTAAGCTACTGAATGTTGAGGTGTAGTTTATTATGCAGCAAAAGCTGAACTGATACAGTAGGTCAAAGCCAAGTTGAGACAAATGGCTGATACAAAGGACGATTGTTAGGTACCAGGAGACAGGTACAGCCTGTGATAGAGGTGTCAGAGGAGTGGCATCAGTGAAGTGTTCATGGAGGAGCTGGCGTCTGAGGGGAGTTTGAAAGATGGTTTCAATTTCAACAGGTAAGCTTGTGTGTGTGCTTGTGGATCCTCTGACATGGTGGGTAATGGCAGACATTTCAGCTACAGGAAGGAGAAAGAGGAGAGTTCCCAAAACAGGAAAACATGAGGTGTGTGTAGGAAATTGTTAGTAGGTCAATCTGTCAGGAAATTCAGATTCTGTGGTTGGGGAGAGAGAGAGAGACCGATAAGCCTAGAAAAGAAGATTAAAGTGATAACTTAGAGGCTTTAAATGCCAGGCTAAAGATTTTGCAGTTAATACAGTGCACCTTTTTAAAGGGCTCCATTCAGGGCAGGCATATTCAGGACTGGTCTTTAGGAAGCTCATTTTTGCAGCAGGGTGAAGGGCAAATTACACAAGGAAGAGCTGGGGACCAGATGGCCAATTAAAAGGCTATTTTGTTACTGGGGGCAGTGAGTCCTGGAAAGAGGAGATGGAAATCCAGGGAATTCTAGAAGATGTGGTTTGCAATTTTAAAATCTTTTTTTAAAAAGTATAGAAAATAAATTCAAATTCTTTTGCAATCCTCGAATGTGTAATATCTAGAAACTGGAGTTCTACTTGGAAATAAATTCACAAGTTATGGTGGCCACCAACTTACAGACTTTACAAATAATTTTTTTTTAACAAGGGCTCAAATTCAGCATAATATTTACACTTTTGTCAGAAAGCTGTGCCCTGGACTTAAGTATCATTTCTTCCAGGGTAAGAAAGCACTGAAGAAAGTTCTCTGAGTAGTTTATTTTTTTTATTTTTGGGAGGTGAGGGAGGGTGAGAGAGATGTTGTAAGTGGTGTTCCCTTTTTAAAGTCGAGAGTGGGTGACACAGCGAGACCCTGTCTCAGAAAAAAAAAAGGGGGGAAACAGAGTTGTGTGCAGGAGGTTTAGGAGCCCTCAGGAGCAACACTGCCTTTGAGGAGTGAGGGATACAACACGGGTGGGGAGAGAGGCTGCCTGTGATGCGGCTGCAGCAGCTGATCTTACAGCACTTATATAGCTGGGATGGCCCTTCAGAAATGTCCAGCCTTGAACCAAAGGTTTGGGATTTTATATCTCCACAGTGACTAACCATGAGATGTGGGCTGCCACCAGAGGAGGGTTGTGACCCTAGTGAGGTGGCTGTTATCAGCTATGGCAGATTTCCCAGAGAGCGACTCAGCTGAGAGCCATGAGCCACCCACACCTCAACACTTAGGAGAAAATCCTGGGACAGAGGGGGATCCAGGTGGTATCAGTCTTCAGAGAGAGTTTATTCCAAATCCTTGTTATTTTCCTAAGAGGCAAAATTAATTTTGATAATGGTGGTAAATAACAATGAAATAATACATGAATAGCAATAACAGTAAGAAGTGCTTATTGATTGAGGGCTTATGTTATGTCAAACAATGTGGTAAGTCCACAGCATGTATTACTGCAATTATATTTTAAGAAGCATGCAGGCAGAATACTGTAATGGCCCAACGTATGGGGTTGGCCACAGACTGTGTAGGTCTGTACCACTTATTAGCTGTGTGTCTTGGGCACACAGGGCCTCAGTTTCTTCATTCAAAAAATGGTATTCTATTAACAACAGCAGTCTGTCTCCTAGGGTTGTGTTATACAAATTAGAAAATAGTGGAGCTGATTTGTGAGCTAGAAAGTGGTAGAACTGGGCCAGGTGTGGTGGCTCATGTCTGAAATCCCAGCACTTTGGGAGGCCGAGGCGAGTGAATCACGAGGTCAGGAGATTGAAACCATCCCGGCCAACACGGTGAAACCCCGTCTCTACTAAAATACAAAAAAATTCTGCTGTGCATAGTGGCACACGCCTGTAGTCCCAGCTACTCAGGAGGCTGAGGCAGGGGAATGGCTTGACCTTGGGTGGCAGAGATTGCAGTAAACCGAGATTATGCCACTGCACTCCAGCCGGGGCAACAGAGCAAGACTCCATCTCAAAAAAAAAAAAAAAAAAAAAAGGTGGTAGAGCTGTTCTTTCTGGGTTCAAAGCCCATGTTGTCAAATTTAACTTTGGTGTTTGTGGGACGGTAGATCAGAGCAGGGTGCCACAACAGAGACCCTTGGAATGGGAGGGTATTTCAGAGGTTGGAGAGGTCAAGGTTAAAAGTGCAGTGAAGGATAGAAGGGTAAGAGGCAGAAGGGCATGGAGGACTGTCAAGCTCACAGTGTTTACCTGTCTTCCCCAGCAAGGGCTAGCCCCATCATAAAAAAAAAAAAAACCCAAAACCTAGAGACTCAAAACTTTGTTCATTTTTGTACTGAACCCCACCCTTGTTTGTTTGTCCAAGGAAGTGCCCTGTTTTTTGACTGTCCTCAAACCCTGGATTGGGCTTGTGAGGCACTTTCATTCAGCCCTGTCACAGTGCCAGGCTCCGTCAGATAGTTTTTGGTGGAGGTGATGGTCTTTTAGGCTCAGAAATCTACTCTGGTTATCTAAAGAGACTCGTCACCTCAGGTATGATTGCGGAACTGGGAAGTGGGTGAAATGAAAGTAACAGCAGCAGGGGGAGGTGACCATGAAGAAACTTACTGTTGTATGTCATTAATCACTAATTGCTGAATGATTTTATTATATGGCAGCCATAAAATATCACTTGAGGTTTTACAGCCTGTGCTAGATTTAAGAAAACAATTCCTTATGTCAAAATGACTATTAAATTAAGTGATTCCATATTAAACATCCTGTGGACTCCCGATGATTTATGAGACTGTGTAATGAATAAGAATCCTTCCTTCCTGCTGCTCGCAGGAAATCAGCAGCCATTTTTTGGAACAGCTACCGACCTTGGGAACCTGAGAAAAGGGCTGGTTTCTAAGGTACCTGGACAATTGGAGTTAGAACACTCTCAGTTTACAGATAAGGAAACTGAGGCCTAGGGAGATAAAGTGACTTACCCAGAATCACTGTGTAGACAAAGTGGCCACACTGCATCTGTTGCGCTGATGTTACTAATGATTATTTATTTGTCCTGTTCTTCCTAGCCATCGTACTGTCTCTCTTTAACAAAAGGCAAATTGAATCTTAGAAAACTCTTTATATAACTTCAAATGTAACCACTTCTGAGATAAGGTGTCATGCCTTTTGGTCACTCCTGTTTGTACTTGTTGCCCTGAATTTGCTTTTACATGTTTTTGGTGAAGTTAGACCCAGTAAATTGACTAACAATAATTGTTTGGGCTTTGCAAGGTATTTCCACCAAAGCATTTACACCTTCACATTTGGAGCACTGTGGGAACACTGAATAGACGCCAGCCATGTCCCTTCCTTCAAAGGGCTCAGAATCCAGCCAGAAGACCTGATGCTCAGGTGTTGCATGCTGAGCAGAAGAAAGCTGAGCAAATCAGCCAGTAGCCTGTACAGCCAGGCCCAGCTCTGTGGTGTTCCTGTAGTCCTCATTATGGTAGCAGCTCTGAGCATGCTGCTAGTTCCCCCACAGTGCCTGCAGATGGCCCCAGAGTGCTGCCGGACCATTACTTCACCACTCAGTAATTGATTCCATCAAGGAACATTTGTTGAACATCTACTAGGAGCCAGGCACTGAACTAGGCATTAGGAAACAATGGTGGGCAAAACAGACATGGTCTCTGCCCTCTTAGCACTTACGGTGTAGCAAGGAAACAGGAGGTGATCAAATATCAGACAATTAAAGTTGTGATTCTAATTGTGGTAACAGCAATTTAAAATGATTAAAGATTGCCATGGTGAGTCTAAAACCAAGGGATCTAGTGTAGACTGGAACTCTGAAAGACCAGCCTTAATCATCTATGAATTAGTCAGGGTTCTCCAGAGAGACAGAACGAATAGGAGATAGATAGCTAGAAAGCTGGATGCATAATTGATAAATAGATATAGATGGATGAGAGGGGATTTATTAGGGGAATTGGCTCCTGCAATTACAGAGGTTGAATGGTCCCCCAAGAGGCCTTCTGTAAGCTGGAGACCTGGGGAAGCTGCTGGCATGGCTCAGTCCAAGTCCAACAGTCTCAGTATCAGTGAAGCTGATGGTGTGAATATCAGTCTGAGGCCAAAGGCTTGAGAACCTGGGAGGTTGCTGGTTAAAGTCCAGGAGTCCAAAATCCAGAGATCATGGAGTTCTGATGTTCCAGGGTGGGAGAAGAAGGGTGTCTCAGCTTTGGGGGAGAGAGGGAGAGGGCTGCAGAGAAGGAGGTGGGGAAGGAGATTAAAAGGGAGAGAGAAAGAGTTCACCTTTCCTCTTTTTGTTCTCTCCAGGCCCCCAGCCCACTGAGTGATGCCTGCTCACACTGAAGGCAGATCTTCCCCACTCAGCCCACTGGCTCACATGCCAGTCTCCTATGAAAACACCCTCACAGACATACCCAGAAATAATACTTTACCAGCTCTCTATGTATTCCTTAATCCAATCAGGTTGACATGTAAAATTAAACAGCATAGTGTATATATAACAGGGAACCTAACCTAGTCAAATATGTAAATATACTTAACAAAACTAAATCATGTAGGGTACAGGTAATGAGTCTTTGTGGTGGTGGCAGGGAGGGGCAATCCATCTACCTTGATCTATATGTGTGAATATGGGGAGATTAACTTGTTGTGGCTGACATCAGTAGCCCTGGCTAGCAGCCTAACTGACCTACTAGGAAACGATGTGGCTATGGTTGCCTCCTCTTTGTGCACTTCAGGTTCCTTACCTAAATGAGAAGTTTGTACTAAAATCATACCTACTCAACGTATGGTCAGGAAAGTGGGTGCTGTTCCACAAACTGCTACTAGTCTATGATGAGATAAATATATAGATAAGTATATCTATTGAGAGTTTGGAAACTTGTATAGCAATTTGACATTCTGTAATAATCTAATTGCATTTACACACACAAAAAAAATCAGTCTGGGAAAAGGAATTCTCCCCAGGTAGATTGAAAAACCAGCTGTCCACGACGACCTCTGAGAACCCTTCCAGTTATATTCTAATTGGAGGGGGGTAGAAACTTCTAGATCAGCATTGTAAAATACTCAGTGTAAGTTCTAGAGGCTGGAGTTGAGTGGTTATTAATGAGACGATGTGATTTTATGAAGAACATGTTCTTAGCTTGGGCCCAGAACACAGAAGTCATAATGCCAGCAGAGTCAGAAGTTGGTCATTCTAAGAAGACAGCCACACCATGTCATTTTCCGGAAATCCATCTAATTTCCAGGCTACAGCTTAAAACACCAGACCTAACAGTACATTTGTAAAAGAGAGGAAGAAGAAAAAGGAAAGAAAAATCCACAAAACTCAAATAACCAAATATATATATTTGATGTTTGTTCTTTCCTAATCCATTTAAGTCCCATCAAATTGCTCAAAAGCTCCTTTGATTTATAAATAGAGTTTGGGTAGTGAGTAGTCTAAAATATAAACAATTTAAACTTTGAAAAGTAGCTCCTGTGAAGCAGAGTAAAGGTACTTAAAGGATTTCTATTTCCCAAGACCCTAGAAATACCATGAATTGGAGTATCTCTGTTTAACTGCTGTTATGGACGGTCCCTTGGGTAAACACTGTGCTTTATAAAAAGCTAACACTCAGAGTTTTTAAAAATTAATATTTATGTATGGGCTTATCTGGTGGAAAAATGCACGGTAGACATTTTGTGGCCACGTTGTATAAATGGCTTGCATTAACAGTGCAAATCACGCCTTCCCCTGTCCCATCTCTACTGAAATCTTTCCCTGTGAAGAAGCTCTGTCTTCTTCAACATTGAGGGCAGGAGCGTCTATTCTAGACCTGTGATCTTACTAGGAAGCAGTGCACTTGAGGAGGCGGAGATGGACGGGGTGAGAAAGATCTGGGTTTAGACGTTGAGAGCTGGTTTTGGAAAAGCTGAACATGAATCAGGAACATGCTGGGGCTCCCCCTTCACTGGCCACAAAAGGCTGCTTTTTCCTTGCCAGGAGCAGAGCTGGTGTGGGGTCTTGGATTTACTGCCTCACACTGAGATCGTTACATTCTTTGATTTGACTTTATTGTATTTGACACCATCGCCTGCTGTGTGTGTGTATGAGGCACCCGCAGCATCTCATGCCATTCTGGAAGAAAGAGAATCATAATAGCCAAGCACCAGCCAAGACAGACCCCTTCTACTCTTCATATTTGATTAGCCAAGTAGCCTTTGCTTTTGCTACCTGGTGTTTTTCGCTAATTGGCTTCCCCTCCTATTCCTTAGTCAGGCTCCTCCAGATCATGACCATACCTTTACTACGTAACTTAACCCCCAGCCCTTCCCTTCATTTCCTTCCAGGAATCATTGAACCTTCTGTCTCACCAAAAAAGTAGAGCCTACAAGGTGGTAAATGCACCTGGCTTTCCTTTGCCCCTGAGCTCCCCTCCAGAGTTCTAACTTTTTCCCTGTATTTCTCTGAGGTGTTGGAAGAACTGCTGTACCTTCTTTGTGAACTTAAATTGCTACGTAAACTTTTAATCCTGTCTCTTCACAGCTTTTAGGGATTTTGCTTCATCAGTTAACTCTCTCTTGGTTGACTATCTTCAAATTCCTTATTCCCTTCCACTGAAAACTTCATTATTTCTCTTCCATCTTGAAAAAAAGAGGAAAAGAAGCCACTCCACAGTGCATCTATATTTCAAAACATCATATTCTATATGATAAATACATTCAAGTTCATATTAATTTAAAAGAATAAACAAAACCCAATTGTTCTCTTTTCTACTAGGTGACTTCCCTGTTTGCCTCCTTTTCTTTATTGCAAAATTGTATGAAATTATTTATAATGAATGTGCTTCCTTCAAATCACCTTTAAACCCACTCCCATCTGTTGCCTCCACCACTACTTCCTTTACTGCAACCATCAGGCACCTCCTAATGGCCAAATCCCATGCTCCCCTTTCATTTCTCATCCTGCCTGACTTTAGTGGATGTAACACTGTTGCCTACTTCCTTCAGGAGTACTTGTCCTTCCTTGATCCCGAGTTTCTTATTTTTCTTTTTACCTTCCTGACCATCCTCTGCTGCATCTTCGCTGCCTTCTCTTGGTTTGGAGATTCTATCCATGTCAGTGTTTCCAGGATGCTCTCTTCATTGTTTCGTTTGCTTGCAGAGAGACACATTTTCCCACTTTAATCAATACTTCAGTTCCTCTAAAGATTACCAAACCCTATCTCACACCCTACACTTTGCGGAACTTCAGGCACACACTTCTCATGCCTCTCACAACATCTCCCCCCTAATATGGCTCTGTTACCACCAGATAGCTCTGCTATATACCTCAAACTCAACTGTCCTTAACAGAACATATTGCAGTTCCCCAAATGTATAAGAACTGCATCTCCTCCTTTCCCCAACTTGGTTAAATGAGCTCTCCTGATTTCCCAGATTGTCTTAGTTAACAGTCTTGCTATCCATCTAACTTTCTGACCTAGAAATCTCAAATAACTACAGACTGCCTTCATTCACTGCACCAGTTCCTCTGACCAGCAAGGTCCAGCCGCCCACACCCTCTTGGTCCCATTGCTGAATTTATTACACCCTCAAACCCCTTCCCTAGATGCATATTATTGTCCCTGTTAGCACTTGTTCAGCCAGGTCCTCCTCTTCTTTTGCCTGGACGAGCGTCCTGTTTTTCTGCCTTCAGTTTTGCCACCAAAACTTGAGTCTGTCCTTTATGGTGTCTTGTTTCCTAAAACACCAGCTAAATGAGGTTATTCTTTGGTTAAAAACTGCTGCTGCTCAAGTCAAGAGAGAATTATTTTTAAAAATAAAGTATAATGACACACTAGTGAGTCATGATTCCTTGTGAGTATGTCACAAAAGTTTTGTGGCCAGTAATAAAGAACTGATGTTGATGAGTTAGCTCCCTCCTTTTCTTTTTGAAAATTTGAGGCAATTCAAGGTTATCAGTAAAATTATGTCATTCTTACATACTTGCATTCCTAAATGAATAGAAATCAATTGAATGACAACGAATGTGTCAGCTTCTTTAATATTTCTTACTGACCATAGTAAGATGCCTTTTTAGATCATAAAGAGATGCATGGAATGTAAATCATTGTTCTTGCTATGCAGGATTTCATTAAAGATTATTTGATATTTGCTCAAAATTAAGATATGCTCACCTGATTGTCTGACATGTGAACAGCATCTATCATAGATCTTTTTTGGAATCAAGATAGACAAAAACTAGTCTCAATATTAAAGTGCAAATCCTTTAGTGTGACACAGAATGCCTCCTCATAACAGATTTCTGGAACATCTTTCCAAACTCATATCACGTACTTTCTTAATCTCCTCACCCATACCACACACCAATCACTGTTTTGCTTACATGCATAAGATTGTATACCTTCAGGTCTTCTATCAAGCCTTCCCCTTGCCAGGCCAATGAAGGCAGGGCATGCAATTCTAGGCAAATCCAGGAAATCAACTTTAAAATCTTTTAAAGTTCTGCTCAAAGCTTTTTAAACTCCGTGAACCCTCTCTAACACCTTTTCATTGAAGTTAAGAACATGTTTCTAGGACAACCCTCTTGGCTTCTCTATTGGAAGCTCTAATATCTGGGTTAGATTTTCTAAACTTCAGTTTTCTCATCAGTCTAATGTTGATAATAATGCCATCTACCTCAAAGGGTTGCTGTGAAGATTCCATAAGATAATTAACCATGCCTAGGGAGTTCTTCTGCAGCTCTGCCTGAGCTTAGATCCGTTAATATCCGCAACTCCTTCAGACAGTGCTTGGCTCTGCCACGCTCAGCTGGAGTCGACTTCACTTTGCATCTTTCTGAAGCATCTAAGCTGTGGAGTAAATTAATTTTCAGTGACTCCGGTGTTGTCCCAAGGTAATTCTCCATGATACTTTCCAGCAGGGAGCCTTTGAAATGTTGTCCCTTTTATAATTAATACATTGCACTGTGCTGCACCTACCAACAGATGGATTTATCATCACACATTCAGACTTGACAGAGGTCAGCCATCATCTCTCTCCATGTGTCCTTGCATGCCCCTGGCAAGTTGGTTTCCAAGTCCCCCCTCATCCCACCCTCTCCCCCAGCCTAGCCAGACCCATAGCTTGCTGGCTGAAATTAATTATGACAATCAGGCTGAAGTTTTGAGGCTTGAAGGGCTCTACTCTGTTCAGATTTCACTTCTGACTGGTGTCAGTGAGCTTCCACATTATCAAACATGTACATATACATTTTAGCTTGTATGTATACTTCTTCCAAATAATGGAGGACATAGGAAGTGGGCTCTTTGCATTGTCTCTTCTGTCTGCTCCTGAGATTCATTCCTGGGTTCAGCTCCATTTAAATTCCCTCAAATGCAATTAGGAAAAAAGTATGGACATTTATCAATACCATCAGCATCTTTACCTTTCATGTGTTACTAGACCTATATCATAGTTGAGGAAACTAAGGTTGAGGGTGGTTATCAGCCCAAGTTCATTAGTAGGTGGTAGAGCCAGGATCCAATGCAGGGGCTTACTCTAAAGCTGAGATTTGAGTTATGATTTTATACCACCTCAGTGTCTCCAATGAGTGTCTCCTTCAAGGCTATTTTCAGATTCAGCACCAGGGAGGTTTCTGGATCAAGTAGATCTGAATTAGAAATATGTGACATCTTCAGAGAAAGGGAGAAATCCCAGGTTCTTTGAGAGCAGCTTCTCAGCCTGTGATCTAGGAGCCTCACATCATCTCTTTCAGTGGAACCAATGTCCTCAGGCCTTTTAAGAACTCTACATGGAAAAGAGGCAGTTCATGTTTTCTCAACAAATCACAGGACCCTCCCTTGATAGTTAAATAGGATGATCTTAACAAAGCTGACAAGATGTTTCCATGTTTGTTAAACAAGAACCATTTGTTTAGCACAGGAGCATCTGTTGAATAAACAAGATATCTGAAGTGCCATTTGCTCATTGGAAATTAACAAACCCTTTAAAAATGGCAATTTGTCAGGAGTTATATGAGGCAGAATTCATTCTCAGCAAGTGAACAAATTGAAACTTCCTTCCCAGGCTTTCTAGAATCCCCCAGAGCCAGTAGTGCAGAAAAAGTTCAGTTTAATTTGCCATCATTGAGGAAAATATGCAGACAAGGATGGTAAAAGAGAAGCAAGTATCCTGTTAGGAATATTGAAGAGTCATGGGAGAGGTACTGTCCAGTCCAATTGGGATGAACTATTCCCCTTCTGGTCTGTGTTTTCATTATTTGGAGAGTGTCGGACTCCTGGAAGGCGGCAGCTTTTTCTTCTTTCATGCTCTTTCTAGGAATCATTTGGTATAATAAAACTATCATCAGTCAGCTTTGTTCCTGTCTGTGGTTTCCCATGGGGAGGGAATCAAGTGAAGGGTTAATTTACTCCAGGAATAAAAGCAACAAGGAAAAGAATAAAATGAATGAAATGCTGTCACTACTGTCATGTGATGGAACAGCTATTAGAATACTGGCTAAAATGAAGTCTGTGTATAGTCCTGTTTTTCTCATGAAACACGTGAGCTTCCTTGTATTGGCCCATCTTGACTTAATCCTTGAAGGAGTACAATGTGCTGGCACCAGGTGGACTAAGCATATTGGGCAATGAATGTTAGCTAGTATTTACTGAATACGGGTACCATGGTAAGCATATTGCTGACATCAATTAAATGCTCACAAAGCTCTTGTTTGTTAAATTTTTTAATTTATTTTTATTTTTTGTGGGCATATGAGATGTTTTGATACAGATATGCAATGTGAAATAAGCACATCATGGAGAAAAGGGTATCCATCCCCTCAAGCATATATCCTTTGACTTATATACAATTCAATTATACTCTTTATTTTAAAATTTATACTTATTATTGACCATAGCCACCCTGTTGTGCTATCAAATAGTAGGTCTTATTTATTCTATTTTTTGTACCCACAAAACTCTCTTGTATCCCCATCTATAGATGAGGAATCCAAGGCTTAGGATTGTGTAATTTTTCCAAAGTCACACGGGTAGAAAGAAATATAAATGGGATTTAAAGTAATGTGGTTTGAAAACTCATTGACTTTATTATAACGTTGTATCATTTCATATAGCTCTTGAAGATGCAAGGTTCCTGGGTCTCTTGGTGTAAAGATTGAGAAGAGCAGCCTCTAAATTCATGAGCCCTACTTTGGGTGGAAGTATCAGCATTCTAAGCAAGATATTACTGAGATACCTGGGAAGTGCTGGCTGGCTGGAGGTTGACAAGCTATTCTTGCTGGGTTGCAATTCAAATTCTTTATTTAGAGAGGGTTTGGGATGGGAAGTGAGGAGCTCTCAGGCTTTATGTAAGTGGGTCCCTGTGGGCTCTAGTTAGAAGCTAAGGAATTAGCTGACTCTGGGCCCTGAGAAACTTTCTGCCTCATCTTCTCACATTAGCCCTTTTAGCAATTGATCTTGTAAGCTTTCTGAATCAGAGAAATTAAAGATGAGAAAGGGCCTATTAAGTGATCTTGCCCCAGCCCTAGACTAGGCAGAATGACTCCCAAGAGAGGATTCCAGAGTGTCTGGTTCTTTTTAATTTTAATTGTCCCAGAGGGTGTGACTTCTTGATCTTCCCCTGAGCAGCCCTTCCCAGGCTGATGGCTACAGGTGTGAGCAGTATCTCATAGGAGGCTAACCACTCTGTGTCACGGCTAGGCATATGCTATACATGCCCATTTTGTACTGTTTTCCAGGGCCTAGACTTTCTCACATATTGCCTCTGGAATGTGCTGGGGCTTAGAAAGAAAGCTTTCTCTCTCTCTCTCTTTCTCTCTTTTTGGTGGTGAGAAGATAGATTAAAAACTCTGTTTGTAAATAGTATCTGGTGGCTGGGCATGGTGGCTCACGCCTGTAATCCCAGCATTTTGGGAGGCCGAGGTAGGCAGATCACCTGAGGTCGGGAGTTTGAGACCAGCCTAACCTACATGGAGAAAGCCCATCTCTACTAAAAATACAAAAAAGTTAGCCAGGTGTGGTGGCGCATGTCTATAATCCCAATTGCTTGGGAGGCTGAGGCAGGGGAATCGCTTGAACCCAGGAGGCAGAGGTTGCGGTGCCATTGCACCCCAGCCTGGGCAACAAGAGCAAAACTCCATCTAAAAAAAAAATAGGATCTGGCAATTTTGCCTGTTTCTCCCCATAGCCAAGTGATGTGTCTGCAACAGTGTTTATCCAGGCAAAATGAGGTTGAGGATACATGACAATAATTGGGATCAAGGACTGATGATCCCTCGGGAAGACCACAAACACTGATGGCAGGCATATAGTGAGTACTGCTAAGCCTGTGCTAGGGGTATCACAGGATTATCTGGTTTAACTTTCTCCATAACCCTGTGAGGTAAATATTACTGTTACTCTCTTTTCAGAGATGAGGATTCTGAGGCCCAGAGAGGTTGGAAGCATGTCAAGGTCATGTAGCTGTTGTGTAGTGGGGCCAGGATTTAAACCCAGTTCTCACTCTGTAGACTACAAACTTTACCCTGCCGTATTGTGTTACTACCTCATAATAAAATATACTGAACAAGGTCAAAGTGAAGAAGAGATAGGTAAGGACCAGTGATGATTAATTGGAGCTGGCTATTGTTCAGATCAGCCAGGTTGAGCTTTCTAAACCAGGAAGACTGGGCTTGTGATATGTGAGCTCTATGTGTAGGTTCCAGGTGCGGAGATCTTGGGGGGATTTGCACACCTACGTGCACTTAGATTGTGATCCCTTTCAGGGCTGGGCAAAAGAGGGTATTTCACCCATGTTTCTCCTGCTTAGAGAATGATGCTGGACACAAGGTGTTCAGTCTGGTACACATGTAGGGGTTCTAACTGGTTAATGCCAGTGTGCTGTGCAGCCCCACCCAAGATACCCTTGCTTGTTGCTGCAGATCTTCTCGTTTATTCTGTTTCTTTCCTTGGGCTGCTATTGGCTGTGGGCTTGGGCCTTTCCATGTGGCTACTCGTAGTTGATTTTAGAGCACAGAATGTTAGGCAGCAAGGGCAGGCCTAGGTGAGGAACTATCTTCTGTTTTGGGATGAGGGTGGAGTCATGAGGGTGAGAAGCATGGGGCCCTGTATGTAGAGATCAGAGGGAAAAGTTCTGCCAGGGGAGCTGGTACCACGGATTGGGTGGGAGTGTGGCTTCAGAAAAGAATAACTCATGTCACAGTTTGTCCCCAGGTGGTCCCTAAAGGATTTGTTTGAAGGAACAGGGAACCACAGATGTTTATTTTCTTTCCCTCAGTGTTTTGTGATTTCATGATGCAGTTTGATCTGTGGGTGTGTCATTCTCCGAGAAGCCATGAAGTAAAGGGAAGTCTGCTGAGGTTAGGTTGTGGAATCATTTCAGTCCTAGCTCTTTTCTTCTGCTGCCTGAGGAGTCTTAAGCAAATCACTTAAACTCTCCATCAACAAGGACCTCATTTTTCCCATTTTCAACTTGTAGGCAGTACATACTTTATAGGTTATTTCTTAACATTCAATAATGTAAAGAAAGAAGGTGCCTGGCATGGAGTAGCTGATTCATATATGCTGGGCATTCTCTTTCCTCCCTTTTTTGTCTTGTCCAGACAAGCCTGCATGGTGCATCACCAGATGTGCTGTGAAGTCAAGTCCTTGTGAGCTGGGTTTGAATTGGGAGCTGTCATTTATCAGCCGCAGTCACTTAGACAAGTCCGTTAGCTCATCTGAGTCTCTAGTCTTTCATTGGTAAAATGCAGACAAACATAATACATTCCTTGTTGGAGTTTTGATCATTTGTTCAGCAATATAATTAAGTGCCAGTTTCGTGCCAGGAAGTGAAGTTGCATGGTGGGCACAGCAGCCAAGATTCCTCCCTTCAAGAAACTTGTAGTCTAGAGGGGAGGCAGACATTATTCAAATAATGAATTCAGTGAGATAACATATACAGAGCATTATGTTATCACAGGAACGTGTCCCCCATAAGACAGTGCACAGATCACTAGCTATCATTACATTACCGTTGGAACTGCCGTGGTTGTTGTCTTCTTCCTGAGGGTCCCCACAAGGTTACAACCTCTTCCCTGTTGTCTTCCAGACCCACTTATACTATGAACCCATAAAGCAGATGCCCATTTTCTACTGTTTATTCCAACCTCAGTCTGTGTCTGGGAGAGCTGTGAGTAAGGCTTTCCCAGGAAGTGGGCCATCAGTGTAGACTCTGGCCAGGTCTGTCTACACCAATATCATGTACCAGAATGCATGCCCCTAGCAGCCCCAAGGCAAAGAAGTGGAAATTCTGATTTTATTCTCTTCAGAGCTGAGATACAATTAAAAATGTTACCACAGTAATTGGCAACATCCATTAACTTGATGAAAGTTGCCTGAGGCAGCACACTTTTCCCCCTTCTGCACATTATTAGCCTATAAATACACCTGGTTCCTTTTTCTTTCTTCTCTAGAACTTCCACAGAACATCCTCCCACACTCCCAAGCTGTCTCCTTAATGCCCTTTGACTTTTTAAAATTAAGTCCCTGAATTCCTCTAGCACTTACAGTCAGTACCACATCTTACATCTAATTACACGTGGCCTGGTGGCTCATCTGAGAGGCGGCGTGGAAAGCCTGCAGTACTGAGAGGAGAGCACTGACTTGGTCAGCAGAGTTCAGGGTGAGTCCCAGCTCTGCCCTCACCTGGCTTAGGATCTTAAGTGACTCAGCTTTCTGAGTTTGCCCATCTATGGAATGGGAGCAATGATGTCTACCTCCTAAGATGAAGGCTATTAACATTAGAAAATGTGAACATGCTCTGTGAAATACCAAGTGCTGGGACCTCCTATGCGTTGATCCCAGCAGCTCCTTCATCTGCCCATGCCCTCCCTGTTCCATCCTCTGATCCCTGCTTAGGGGTATGTGCATGTGGGTTCTGGCAGCACAGGGATGTTCACAGAAGCCCTCTCCTGATGGAGTGACACCTTGGGGATCTCACCAGCAGGAAGTTCCTTTTCTTTTTAATACACTCACTTCATTAGTTTCCCTATAAAGAAGGGGGCAAGAAGAGACAGAGCGGAACAGAGGCTTTCTAACAATCAAAAGTGTAACAGCTCTCAGTGCAGAGGGGAAAATCATAGTGTCCCCTTCCTCCTGAGCTGTGGAGTCACAGAACAGCAGAGAACTGAGAGGGAAGGGGTACCTAGTGTTCTCAGAATTCCCAGCCCCAACAACTTCTTCAATTTGCAGAGGAAGAGACTGTAATCCAAATGGTAAGTAACTTAATCAAAACTACACAGCTGGTCAGTGTGACCATGAACAGAATCAAGGTCTTTATCCCACTGCAGTGCTCTTTCTATTACATTCCAACACAAGGTTTTATTAGACATGTTGTACATAATCAGGAAGTGTGGAAATGAGTGTGTGTGTGTGTGTGTGTGTGTGTGTGTGCCAGTGTGTCTCTGTATGTTCCATAAAGCTCTTGGAACCTGGTATATATGTTCATTAATGTGTGCATGCATCATTTTATTTTATCCTTTCCATGACCAAATCAGGAACTTTAAAAAAAATATATATATATATATATATAATTGCAATTTGAATGTTCAGAGAGGTTAACTGTAACTTGCCAAAGGTAACACAATTAGTAAGTGTAGAGCTAAGATCAGAATCTAGGACCTATGATGCCAAAGCTCCTCTCTGAACCACTGGGCTCTAGGAGAGACAAACTTTTGTCTAAAATGCACACGAGTTAGAAATAATGCCCAGTGTGTAAGTCAAGTCTCCACAAGCACTAACTATGTCATCATAAGCTTGAGCTTGAGAAATACAGTGAGAGTTTTGTTCATTCCCAGTTGTTTTCCTTTAAGTAGTCTCTATGCCTTTCTGAACCTGTTTCTCTCTCAAATTACATACTCCTCACTTTACCAACCCCTCCATCCACCATGGCCTCTTGACCCTCAAATCATCACTGGACTCCATGCTGGGTACACAGGCAGCCGTTGGGAAGTACTTGCTTTAGGAGACACAGGGTGAACTGGTGGGCTAACAGGACGATTTGTACCTCATCTAGATGCCCCTCTCTTTTATGCTCACTTTTAAAGACCCAACCTTTTGTGGAACTGTTCACTGGAGCTATGCTAGGCTGTAACTCACACATATGCAGTAAACAAATGGGCCATGTGGTAGGCTGTGTGACAGTTCCCAGAGTGCGTACACACAGTAGGTATTCAGTAAGTATTTGCCAAGGGACTGCTTGTCTTATTCCTAGAACAGCTGTTCAGCTGTCTTTAGGTAAATTCTCGTGGATTTTCACTATATTAACACATTCATAAAATCCCAAGGACCAAATCTTCGATTAAAATGACTACTGCCAGCATATGACGTGGTGATGGCTACAGTTCACTGAGATTCTTCAGTTGAGTTGAATTTCTCTACCTGTGGGGAGTGGCCTCTTGACAGGCATATGCTTTGTCCTGAAAATATTTCATGTGACTGCTGGATTTGGTTCCAGCTGCATAGAATGTATAAAGATATTAGATTAAATTAGACCATATAGTCTTCCTCCCTTCCTTCCTTCTTCCCTGGTAGGAATTGTTTCATATTTGTGACCCAGTATAAACCTATGTGTTTTCATAACTCCAGCAAAAGTTACATGAAAAGTACTTAGTCTACTACATTAGATGCACTCTCATATTTTCTATTCCAGTCTCTTTTATTTTATGAAACATTATTTGTGTTGTGATCCACTCAATGTATTTCATGACCCACTAATGAGTCCCAATCCCATGGTTTGAAAAACACTAATCTAGTCGGTGAACTTTTTAATTTGCTGGGGGAACCAGAAGGATGAAGGGGCAATAGCTATCCAGGTGTCATTAAGATCCTGCATATTCTGAGCAACTTCCTAGGGGGTGTATCAGTAATGACTCTCTGGTTCCATGAAACTGACTTAATTAAAGACACACACACACATGCACACACACACACACACACACAGGTGGTATTAGGATCCAAGTAATAAATACATTAAATACATATAGTTAGACTTTAGGAAAAACCCTGTCCTAGCATCTCATTGAGTGCTCTCCTTTTTGTCTCTTGTCTCTGCTTCTCTCTTCTATCTAGAAGACTAGCTTAAGATATCCAAGACTAATTGCTCCAAGTCTCATGTTATGGTTTTGTAAACCAATCCCAAAGTCTGGGAAAAGAATTTCTTTGATGCAGCTTGGTTTGTGGGTATAGCCTGATCTATTCAGCTGTTGACAAGAGACAGGATCTCATAGTACAGACATAGGTGTCAGGGTCTGCACCTAAAAATCTGTGAACCTGGGGCTAAGGAGCAGTTGACAGAGGCAGGGGGAATATTTATAATTTCGGAGGAAAGCTCCCAACGTGGCCATAAGAGGAGGCATGTTTATTTGAGCTGGATGAGATCCCTGAGTTCTTGTTGCCGTAGCGTTTTCGCAGGACGATCACATTTGTCAAACAAATCACAGATGACTGTGTTTGACAGCTCCAATATTGCTTTGAGGATAAATGGTGAAAATAACAGCATAATAATATAAAATGAAGACTTTATTCACTTAATTGCCTAGAGATTAATTAAATGAATGAAATCTGTTTCACCATATTATGGAGCTCTTTTCAACATTTCTCCTAAACATACTGCTGGGGTTATTGTTCCAATTCATGTATTTATTCATCTACTTATCAGATATTTAAGAAATGCAGAGGGAGGCACAGTGCTAGGCACTAGAAGAAAATGTAATTTAATCAGATCTAGAGCCCATCTTTAAAAAGAATGAAATCAAGATGGAGATAAAACTCATGTGCACAAATAACTGAAGGTGGAGTGAGATAGACTATGCTTGAATCCAGGCTCTGTCACTTTCTCACTCTGTGTCAATAGTTACACACCTAGACATTTTAAAGTCTCCATTTTCTCATCTAAAAAGAAAAGATTATAGTAGTGATCTCAAACTTTGTTTAAAGATTGAGATAATATATTTAAATTTATAGTGAAATTCTTGTTATATTAAAGGTGTTCAATAAATATTAGTTGCACTTAAGGTATTTTGAGCAATATTATATTAAGCATTACGCAGTACAAGCATGTGCCTCTTTCTTCCAAATATTTTGCACTCATTTAATCAATTAGCTCTCAGAAAAACAATGACAAGGGTGCCATTATTACCTCCCCATTGTGCCAGTGAAAAAACTGTGAGGCCTAGAGAAGTTAAGCAAATTGCCTGGAATCCCACAGTGAGTAAGTGATGGAGCCAGGACTCTAACCCAAGGTCTGGCTCTGGAATTTATGCTCTGAGCTGCATTGTTGATCTGTGGAAAGGAGCAACTGTTACAGTCTAAGATTGTATCTTAGACTCTAATAAGTGATTCTCAGATCTGACTTCACATTTTTATCACCCGAGAGTATCTAAAAGCTATTAATTCCTGGACTTGATTCCAGGTTAGTGATTCTCAAAGTATGAATTCTGACCACCATTATGTCATCTTATGTATTTCTTTTCTTTGTTTTCTTTTTTTGAGACAGAGTCTCGCTCTGTTGCCAGGCTGGAGTACAGTGGTGCAATCTCGGCTCATCACAACCTCCACCTCCTGGGTTCAAGAAATTCTCCTGCCTCAACCTCCCGAGTAGCTGGGACTACAGGTGCACGCCACTACGCCCAGCTAAGTTTTGTATTTTTAGTAGAGATGGGGTTTCACCATGTTGGTCGGTCTGGTTTTAAACTCCTGACCTCATGATCTGCCTGCCTTGTTCTCCCAAAGTGCTGGAATTACAGGTGTGAGTCATTGTACCTGGCAATCTATGTATTTCTTAAGAATAAAAATTCTTGGCCAGGTGTAGTGGCCCATACCTGTAATCCCAGCACTTTGGGAGGCCAAGGTGGGCAGATCATGATGTCAGGAGATCGAGACCATCCTGGCCAACATGGTGAAACTCCATCTCTACTAAAATACAAAAAATTAGCCAGGTGTGGTAGCTCACACCTGCAGTCCCAGCTACTCAGGAGGCCAAGGCAGGGGAATCAATTGAACTCAGGAGGCAGAGGTTGTGTTGGGCTTGTGTTGGGCTGAATTTGCGTGACTGCACTCCAGCCTGGCAACAGAGCAAGTTTCTGTCTTAAAGAAAGAAAAAACAAAAGGAATACCAACTATTGGATCCCACCCAGACCTCCAGAAGCAGAAACTCTTGAGAGTGAGCCCAGCATCGGTGTTCTAACAAGCCCACCAGAAGATTCTGATGCTAGCTGCTACAATCAGAATCATAATTAGAAGAATATTGCTCCAGACCAATTACATCAGAATTTCTGGAAGTATGGCCTATGTATTGGTATTTAATATTTTTGGAAAGTTCCCCAAGTGATTCTAATATTCAGCCAGGGTCAGGAGCTTCCATGGAAACTAAATATTGAGCTGGCCATAAGCAGGGAATATGTAGAGTAAACTAGAACGAGTATTTCAGGTGGAAAGGCAGCTTGAACAAACACATAAAGGGAGAGAAAGTTTGTGATGTGAATTGGGGAAATATATTGAAATAAGGCAGGGTGACGTTAGTCAATAGTAATGTATTCTATATTTCTTTTTTAATTGATCTCAATGTGCCTTTATTTTTTAAAATTTTTGCGTTTGGTTCAGGGGTACACGTCCAGGGTTGTTATATAGATAAACTCATGTCATGGGGGTTTGATGTACAGATTATTTCATCACTCAGGTACTAAGCCTAGTATCCTATAGTTATTTTTTCTGCTCTTCTTCCTCCCACTCTCCACCCTCTGGTAGGCCCCAGTGTTTGTAGCTCCTTTTTTTGCGTCATTTAGCTCCCACTTAAAAGTGAGAACATGTGGGGTTTGGTTTTCTGTTCTTGCATTAGTTTGCTAAGAAGAATGGCCTCTAGCTCCATCTATGTTCTTGCAAAGAACGTGATCTTGTTATTTTTTATGGCTGCATAGTATACCCTGGTGTATACGTACCATATTTTCTTTCTTTAGTCTTCCATTGATGGACATTTTAGGTTGATTCCATGTCTTTGCTATTGTGAATAGTGCTGCAGTGAACATTCACATACATGTGTCTTTATGATAGATTTATATTCCTTTGAGTATATACCAAATAGTGGGATGACTGGGTCAAAAGTAGTTCTGTTTGTAGCTCTTTGAGGAATCACCACACTACTTTCCACAACAGTTGAACTAATTTACACTCCTACCAACAGTGTATAGGTATTCCCTTTTCACCTCAACTTCACCAGCATTTGTTATTCTTTGATTTTTTAATAATCACCATTCTGACTGGCATGAGATGGTATCTCATTGTGGTTTTGACTTGCGTTTCTCTAATGATCAATGATGTTGAGCTTTTTTTCATATGCTTGTTGGCCGCATATATATCTTCTTTTGTTCAGGTCTTTTGCCCACTTTTTAATGGGTTGTTTGGGTTTTTTTATTCTTGTAAATTTAAGTTCTTTATAAGATGCTGGATTTTTGTCAGATGTATAGTTTGAAAATATTTTCTCCCATTCTGTAGGTTGTCTGCTTAGTCTACTGATAGCATTTTTTGCTATGTGGGAGCTCTTTAGTTTAATTTGATTCCATTTGTCATTTTTTGCTTTTGTTGCAATTGCTTTTGGCATCTTCATCATAAAATCTTTTTCAGTTCCTATGTCCAGAATAGTATTTCCTAGATTGTCTTCCAGGATTTTTGTTAATAGTTTTGGGTTTAACATTTAAGTCTTTAATTCATATTGAATTGATTTTTGTATATGATGTAAGGGGTCCAGTTTCAATCTTCTGCATTTGGCTAGCCAGTTATCCCAGCAACAAAACAGCATGGTACTTGTACAAAAACAGATATGGACCAATGAAACAGAATAGAGAGCATGGAAATGAGGCCACACACCTACGGCTATCTGATCTTCAATAAAGCTGACAAAAACAAGCAATGGGTAAAGGCCTCACTATTCAATAAATGATATATTGTATATTTCAAAATTATAAAGTATATTTCAAGTTTATTTTTTTTACCACAAAAAATGATAGATAAATGAGGTGATGGATATGTTAAAAAACTTGATTTCATTAGCCTGCATCATATACAGTATCAGAACTTCACATCATACCCCATAAATGTATACAACTATGATTTGTCATTTAAAATAATATTAATAAAATTATTATTTTTTAATTTAAATGTCTAGCTAATCAGTATATAAAGCATTCATACTTTGACCTTATCAGTATTTTACTCTCAATATTTCCCTCATGTATACCCCAATAATCAGTATTTTTATTCCTGGGGAAGTTTTTGCCCTGGAAATAATATTCACAAAGAGAGAATAACACACAAGATCTTGGTCCTGACATTCCCTTCCAAGACCAAGAGCTAAGTGTCTTATGAAAAGGCAGATACTAATGTTCCATATTGGATTCTAGGGCCACTGACACAAACTCTAGCTGTGTCTTTGCAAAGGCTTGGTTTCTGGTCTATGGCATGAATGGGGTTGAACAGGATTGTGACGTTTCTAAGGTTCCTCCAGATCTCTTGGGGACTTTTGTGGCTGGGTGAGTAGCTGTGGTTCCCAAGAAGTTCCTGTCTGACCTATTTTATATGGCAGGATTTGTAGACTGTGTTTGCACAAAGGTTTAAGTTGCTAAAAATAAGTGTGAAGCCATTTGACCTTTTCTGGCAGTTCTGTTAGTAACATCTGTGAGTGTGTGGTTCTAGGAGCTAATTCCATTTCTTCCCTGGAGTTTTGACTCCCTATTTTTTTTTTTTTTTTTTTTTCTGTGTCCTTTCTTGGTCTTTGGTCAGAACTCAAAAGTGCTCCTAATTATGGAGATTTTCAGATGATCCTTGTGCTATTATTGAGCTCATTGTTGTCCAATTAATGACGATACCCCAAGGAAGTTGAACAATCTACAAGGTAAACCTGACCTGGGACACAGGCAGGAAAGTGAGATCTCTTTAGGTCATAAAAGGGTTTGTCTTTGATGCAAACACATGCTTATGAATTTACTGATGATCTACTATGTGCCAAGTTCTGTAATAGAATCAATTGATAGACTATCCAGTAAAAGCCTGTGAGGTCAAGCATTGTGTCTAATAAGGAAGAATAAAGGTAACCGCAACCCAGTGCAAAAATTTCTACACTAGGGAGGAGACCAGATTGTTACAGGAGCCTTGTCAAGAGTTAGTTCTGAGGATTTGTGGTATACAATCTGGAGAGGGAGAAGGTACCCAAACTGAACTTCTTAAAGTAGCAGGGACTTTTCATATCTGGTGCCTTGAATAACACTACCATTGCTAGTTAGTCAACAAATGTAGAAGTATCAGTGGAGGAGTTGAGGGAAGAAGACCGACGAGAAAGTGTATTTGTTTATCCTGTTCTTCAAATAGAAAATAATACTGTCATAGCTATATTGTGAAGACTGCATTCTATGTGTCAGATACTGTTCTGAGGGATTACTACTTAGCTCATTTCAATTCTTCTAACTCTATGAAGTAGGTATTATGATCTTCCATTTTATAGATGTGGAAACTAAAAATCATTATTTGCACATATGTGATGAAGAGTTTACACAGAGGGCCTGATCCTAGTTCCGTTCTTGAAAAAGACTGGAAAAATCTACTGGAAAACATTAGTTGTTCCCCAGTCATAAATGTTAGTCTTCAGAAAATCACTGTGGTAGAATTCATGATTGAGTAATTTTTAAATGTTCATAGGATTTTCATAGATTCATACCTGATCTTGATATCTTTATTTTGTCACATAAAATTTTGTTTTATAGTCATTTAATTAAAAGTAGGATACAACATACTCAAAGGCATTATTGATTACTTGTTTACATTAGCAATAATAATAATATGTTTCCATTTATCTTTACCATCTGATGCTTTCTAGAAACTTTCTAGGAGTTTTTTTTTCATGCAGTTTTAATAGGATGCTTGAAAATTCATCTTTGCTCTTTTGCAGACCTTAAGCACAGGGAGCTTTATGTGGCCCGTGGCTAGTTCTGCACTGAATACTGCTTATGGCCTAAATTTGGTCCTAGAAATGTGAAGGAACTTGGATGCTTGAGAGGAAAGAGGTGCCAGGGGCAATTATTAACCTGCTTGGCGTATCTGAGCAGGCATGCCTCTCCTCCCCTCCCTAATACCCGTGGCAATGTCACAGCCCCTCTTACACATGCCTCACCTCATTCTATCATCACAGACCTCAAAAAAGTCAAGCCCAAGCCCCAGGTTTTCTTTTCTTCAACCATGTTTAATCTTTCTTAAGGTTTCTTTGCAAAAATCTTCACTCACTACCCCTCTACCATTCCCACCCATTCCTTCTTACCAATTAAATTCAATATGAGTGACTTCCAGTTCATGTAGTCTAGAAGTAACATTTTCGGCAATATTGAAAATGTATACAGAATGCATTTGTATTTCCTAAATGCTGCTTTAAAGGGACTTACATGTTGGGAAAAGGGAAGCAATGAGGCATGATGGTTATGATCCTTACTCAAGGAGAGATGGGTGGGCACAAATCCTATTCTTCTTTCCAGGTAGGAGAGGCAGCTTACAGGAGAAGTTAAGCTTATGGTATGGGTCAAAGCCACCTGCCTGCTTAGGTCCGAGTTTTGTTGCTTCATGGCTACATGCCTTTGGGCAAGTTGCTTAAGCTCTCAATGACTAATTGTGCCTATTTAAGTAGAGAAAAAATCATTCCTAACTCATAGAGTTGATTTGAGGACCAAATGAAGTCATTTACATTTTAAATATGGCTAACACATAGTGGACTCTCAATATCAATGAATTGTTATTATCATGTGATATTCTCATTTTACTGAAGAGGAGAATTAGATAAGTGATACCTTTCTTAAAAGTTTTTTTTGAGGATTAATTAAGATAAGGCTTATAAACACCAAACACAACACCTGACACAAGAATGGTCTCAATACCCATTAGCATTTATCATCATTATTGTATACACTTTCCCAAACATTTCTACAAGTTTATCCCTTATGACGTCCACTTTTCCATAAAGAAGAAAACTCTGACTGTTTGCATCATGTATTTCTTTGCTTGGTGTATTCGTGTGTACTTTCCTTGCATTGAGTTTCTAAAAGTGAAGAGTTGGGACTTTAGGGACCTGATTGCTTATACCTGATGAATGTCAGATAGTTTCCTCGTGAGTTGATATGGCTCAAAATAACAATAAGTTCATGGGCTTCTCAGCAGTTTGCACTAGGTGAGGAAGTGCAGTTCCTGATTGCTGCCTTGTTACCAGGGGAGGCTCAGAGTACAAGCAGGAATCAAGGGTGTCCAGTTAAGGCACTGATTCTTAACTGGGAGTGATTCTGCCGCCAATCCCTTCCAGGTGATATTTAGCAGAGCTTAGAGACATTTTTGGTTGCCACAACTGTGGGAGTGTTACTGCATCTGGTAGAGGCCAGGGATGCTTTTAAATATTCTGCAATATATGTGGACACCTTCCACAACAAAGAATTACCCAGCCCAAAATGTCAACCGTGCCAGTGTTGAGAAGCTTTAGGCTAGCGCCATCAGCATGGCAGAGGTGGGCAGCGGCTTCTTTCTGTGGGATGGAGGAGGGCCTCAGGCCACAGCTCAGATTATGCTGAAGAATGTTCTCCTTGTGACCAGATTTGAATGACAGTTCATTCCTAACAGCTTCAGTAAGAGAAATCTTGGGGATGTCATCTTAATTGTGATCACCTAATCACCATAGCCAAGATGTCTCATAACCCTACTGGATCATGTGACATCCCAGGGCTTCAGAGGGATGGGCTGCTGTGATTGATCAGCCTGGACAAAAGCACATGGCTGGGGTCAAGTGGACAGCTACATAAAGGATGATGGGAAGGGGTACTGAGCTGACCCAACCACAGGTGTCTGCTCTAGTGAGCTAAGATCAACTCAAGAGAGTTGATTTTTTTTTTTTTTTTTT
>NW_016107586.1:1514753-1537928 GCF_001604975.1 Cebus imitator | reverse complement strand
CCCAAAGTGCTGGGATTACAGGCGTGAGCCACCGCGCCCAGCCAAGAGAGTTGATCTTAATAACAATGCTAGTGCGGGAGGATTTGTGATCTACAATCAGTGTGAGCTGGTGTGACCAGGGAAGACTTCCAGGAGGACTTGATTCTTGCTTTCAACCTTGAACGATGTGTGAGATTTTAACTAGATGGAAGGAAGTGAGCCTTTCTGATGAGGGAAGATTTCTGCGCATGTTTTATTGATTTGGTTGCCTTGTTTTAAGTTCCCAAGAGGCAGGAACTTTTCTTTCTTTGTTAATAGAGCATAGTATTTATTGACCACAGTCAGGCTTTGTCAATATGGTGCCAGTTCTCTGAATGCCACTCTGCCAGTGACCATGGGGAGAGAATGGAAAAATAACAACTGAGAAGCTTCTAATCCTGAGAGTACCCGCATGCTATAAAGAAACAGGGAGTTCCTTATAGATTCTGGATATTAGACCTTTGTCAGATGGATAGATTGCAAAACTCTTCTCCTGTTCTGTAGGCTGTCTGTTCACTATGATGATAGTTTCTTTTGCTTTGCAGAAGCTCTTTAGTTTAATTAGGTCCCATTTGCCAATTTTGGCTCTTGTTGCAATTGTTTTTGATGTTTTAGTCATGAAGTCTTTGCCCATGCCTATATCCTGAATGGGATTGCCTAGGTTTTCTTCTATGGTTTTTATGGTTTTAGGTTTTATGTTTAAGTCTTTAATCCATCCTGAGTTAATTTTTGTATAAGGTATAAGGAAAGGGGTCCAGTTTCTGTTTTCTGCATATGGCTAGCCAGTTTTCCCAGCACCATTTATTAAATAGGGAATTCTTTCCCCATTGCTTGTTTTTGTCAGATTTGTCAAAGATCAGATGGTTGTAGACGTGTGGTATTACTTCTGAGGTCTCTGTTCTGTTCCATTGGTCTATATATCTGTTTTGGTACCAGTAGCATGCTTTTTTGGTTACTGTAGCCTTGTAGTATAGTTTGAAGTCAGGTATACTTGTGTAACAAATCTGCACATTCTGCACATGTATTCCAGAACTTAGAGTAAATTAAAAAGAATTACAGTGGTCAAATATGTTTAGGTTAATAAAATGAGACATTTCTCTTCTGAAAAAAATAAAGAAACAGGGAGGCTTTGGACCAAAAAAAGTGTCCATGTAGTCCCTAGTGGTACCCTCAGTGCTCTGTGTGTCTGGCCTCAGGTGTTTTACACTGAGATATTGCCATTATCACAGGTAAGTCAGGTTGTTTATTAATTCAGTAGACACTTAAGTATCACTCGATATGTACTACACACATAGGTCCCAATGGTTCAAAAATAAATAAGACAGGGTCCTACTTTAAAGTTTACATCCAAGTAGAGAAGACACAGAAATGAATTAGCAGTTGCATACATGATGTGACTGTGCCATGCAAAGCAGTGATCCTCAAACTTGGCCACACATGGAAATCGTCTGTGAGCTTTAAAAAGTACTGATGCCTTGGTCCCATCCGTAAAAGTTTTATTTCATTGGTCTGGCAAAGAGGACCCAGGCATCTGTATATTTCAAAGTTACCCCCAGAGCTGTAATTAGCAGCCAAGTCTGAGAACCACTGGGATAAGGATGCTTTGAGAGCAGGGGAAGGGCTCTGCGGTGATACTAGAGAAGGAAGGGATCCTGGAGGGGCAAGGCCCAGTGAGCTTGAAAAGAGGAATGAGAGTTCGCTAAGGAAGGAGAGGGGCAGGGAGATGAGTGGATAAGGACTTTGAAGCTCTTCCTGCTGGGAAGTCAGGAAGTCTGCCTGACTTTGGCCTAGTCCCTGTGTGGCCTTAGGCAGACATCCATTTCTCTGTACCTCAATTTCTCCTTCAGTTGAATAAGACTAATGATGCCTGCTCTCCTTACCTTAGGGGTTTGCTGTTAGGATCAAATGAGGTAAAGAAAAAGGAAACAGTAGAATGTCAATGATCATTGGTAAAAATAATCCATTAAAGTAAAGCCTCATTTTTTCAGCCTCTTTGGGGAAAGAAGTATTTTACATAAATCAACTTGTAGATAACTAAATTTCGAACTTGCAAGAAGTAATAATTTTATTTTAACCAACAAAAATCATTTTAGTTTTTCTAAAACATACCATTTGCAGCCCTAATTTCTTAAACAGGATGCCATCAACCCTATTTCTTTTCTTCTCTGCCTTCAGCCCCTCAACATAGATGTCTGCACTGAACTCTGCTGTGTTACAGTAATGCCCCCAGGGCTATTGAAAAGTGTAGGGATTTGTGGTGTGGAAGATTGGGTTTTGAGTTCTTAGGTCTGTTTTTCATAAGTTTTCCATTTCTCTTGCTATCCAAGTATCAGCTGTTGGTTCTCACCATTTTCAATTCTACTTTCCATTTCTAACTTGCTGCTGCTTCCCTGTTGAAGACTGGAAAACCAGAATACCAATCTTAGAATGGCATACAAAATCTGAGTCAATAATCTTTAAGTAAGAGCATGTCAGAGAGAGTGGACTGTGTGATCTTTAGTAAATAAGTTTTTAACATGTGTGTCAGCTCCTCTCAGGGGACTTTCTGGGCCTTACTCTGGCCTGGCTCTCTAATTTAGGAGACAGCCGACTGGTCTTTATGTGTGGAAGGTCAGATGCCCACAAGAATTATTTGTAGGGATTCTTGGGATTTCATTGTCTAGCTATTGGCCAGAGACTTTTACGGTTTCCCACCCTGGTCACCAGGATAATTTTGTCCTTGTCAGACCAGATTTTGAATGTCTATTGCCAAGCTTTTTGTATTTTCAAGGCAGGAATAAAGAAGGATAGCTAGGATCAGACTTAGGAAGGAAGGGGTACCTTGAAGCAAACAGCCCAAACAGCAACACTGTCTTCCCCATGGAGTAGAATAGGGCAGGTAAAGTGAGAAAGCAGTGGAGGAGGAAGTGGTGGAAGGAGTCAAGACCATTAAGACAGAAGAGACAGATGGAAGACATTGGGGAAGAGAACTTCTGGGAAAGTGCAAGGTAGAAAAGGCCAGGAGCAAGGTGTAGACCAGCATGACCAGACACTCTGTATTCTTCTCTATTTTTTTTTGAATCGTTGACTCATTGACCATTCAGTACTCATGTCTTGTGACCCTTACATTTGACAGTCCCTGGGAGCAGCCGCACTGCTGGGGACCACATTCTGCTGGTTCCCATATTGCAGATGGTCCTCTTTGAGAACGTGGGTTTCTGAGTAGCAGTGGGCCCTGAGTGCATCCCACTTTGCTGTCTGATGTCTGTGTTGTCACTGAGACTCTGTCTCTCCCTTTATTTCCCAGGTCAGTGGCTGGATTGGATAAAGAGGCGGACCTGGTACACATGGAGGTGCGGACCACGGATGGATGTGAGTTCTGCTAATGCCAGGCTAGGCCCAGGGAGATCTGCCTGCAGGTCTCTCTCCTCCCCCAATTTGCATTTTAATGACTTGGGAAGATGAAAAGCCCTGAGCTCCATGACAGCCATATCCATTCTTATTTCCCAGAGTGGGAGTGAGAAGTCCTGTCCTAAGGGAGACTTTTCATTGAAACAGGACACTTCATTGACTCTCAGGAATGAATTTTCTGGGGATATGAGTTAATGTGATGAATTTTGAGGCTCCCGTTTGTAATTTCTTTGGCATCTTCAGAGTAATTTGAAGAGGAATGTCCATAACTGATCATGGTATTTTATATTCGTATGGTGAATTGCAGGGGCTGCATGCTTCAAAGTATCAACCCTTTCTATAGGCAAACTTACCAAAAAATGTAATGGGGCTTATTCATCCATTCATGCTATTTAGGGATGGCTTGCTGTATGTCAGACACGGTTCTAAGCCCTAGAGAGAGAGGTGATGAGCAAGTTCTATATTGTCCCTGCAAACAAGGGACTCCTCTAGCAGTGGAATTGCAAGATTTTAAACACATGACCGGCTGTATACCTTGTGCAGCTGTGTCCTTCTTACACAAAATTGGACTGAAAAAGCATCATTTTGTACCAATTTAAGCATTTTATTCTTAGAGTTGTTTATACTTAGAGGATTCTTCTCTATCCAGGAAAAATAAGAGTTTAAACAAACATATATAAAAATATAATTATCATATCTTAGATTGAGAACAGAACCAAATAGTCTAATAGTGATGATGCAGAGGGCAGCAGAATAAGCGCCTGCCTATGAGTTGGGGTCCTGGCTCTGTTATCCTCTGGACTTGAGACCAGGAAAAACTCCTTAACCTCTCTGGGCTGTAACTTCCTCTGTGACCTGAGAATACTCATCCTTGCCCGGAGCACCACCCAGGGTTACGGATTGATCAAACAGAGGTGAATATTCGAGAAACTACAAAATGTATATATGTTTTGACCTGGCTATTGGCATTGTGGTATCATTCAGAGTTTGTTAAGGAAAATTGCATGTGCTTTTCTGCATGAGAAATCTACTATTGGATACCAACTACAGATGCATGCTGGAAACATGCATTCAGGGGAATATATTTTATGTGATTTGTTTTTATTTTTAAAAGAGAAGGGGCTGGGCATGGTGGCTCCCACCTGTAATCCCAGCACTTTGGGAGACTGAGGCAGGTAGATCACGAGGTCAGGAGTTGAAGATCAGCCTGGCCAACGTGGTGAAACTACGTCTCTACTAAAAATACAAAAGTTAGCTAGGTTTGGTGGTGGGTGCTTGTAATTCCAGCTACGCAGGAGGCTGAAGCAGAGAATTGCTTGAACCCAGGAGGTGGAGGTTGCAGTGAGCCAAGATCACACCACTGTACCACAGCCTGGGTGACAGAGTGAGACTCAGTCTCAAAACAAACAAACAAACAAACAAACAAACAAACATAGAGTTAGAAAGTAATCAGAATTTGTTACCTTATTTCTGCCAGTTTGTTGAGTCCCCCTTCCTCCCTCCCTCTATCCTTTCCTCCCTCCTTCCTTCCCTTCCTTCCTTCCTCCTTCCTTCCCTTCCTCCTTCCTTTCCTCTTTTCCTACCTTCCTCCCTTCCTTCCTTCTTTCCCTCCCTCCCTTCCTTCCTTCTTTCCTTCCTCTCTACCTTTTTCTGTCCCTCCTTCCATCCTTTTAATCTCATTTGATCCTTGATAGGTGTAAATCTGTGAGACAGCCAGGGATGACCCGCAATCTTTTTAATTTATTTTTTAACTGAAGAGCTATTGGGAATTTAAGAAGATACTGTCACACAGTTAAATCACTTATCATAAGGATGGTAGAGCCTGGATTCAAACTTGTATTATTCAGTCCTTACGACTGAGAAAGAAACTGGGAGAAGAATGAGGTATAGTGGTTTCAGGGAGCATAGAAGGACAAGAGGAGGACAGCAAATAGCCAGTCTCATAAAATGACCCACAGGCCAGTTTTCAGGACAGCTCTTGCATGGACTTTGCCTCCTAAGTCAACCTGTTTAGGCCATATTTGTGATCTGTCATGGACATGGTATTTCAGAGTTGGAAGATGCTCTGAGTTCTGACCTGGTGTAGGAATCTTCTGTCTCAAACCTCTGACCATGCGTTCTCATGCTCCGCAAACTCAGGCTTAAGACACATCATTTTCTGCTGCTTGACATCTTTAAAAAAAAGCGTAGTTTCTTACATTAAGCTAAAATTTATTTTCTGAAAGTTCAAGAATTCTGTTCCAAATTGGGATGAGGCCTATGGTGCAGGACTTCCGTGAAATTTTATGAGATTACAAATGCAAAACACATAGAACAGTTTCTGGCCTATTGCCAGAATTCAATAATTGAATAAAGGCAGGCAGAAATATAACAGGGATAAATGTCATGTGCTGTACTTAGGTTAAAGCATAGAATATATTAGTTCTGTTCCATCTTCTAGGTTTTTTATTTTTTCATTATAAATACTCCATTGGAATTCCAGGATTTTTAAAATCAATTTTTAATAGTTTAAAGAATACTCTTTCAATCTAGTAAATTGCCCCTAGCTCAGCTTTATTTAGAAAGTGCACATGGCAAAACTGCCTTAATCTGGGCATGATTTATTTATATATCCTAACAAAGTGCATAATGCCTTTCCTTTGCGGTACACAGTGAGTGCTGCCTCACACTCGTGCATTCACACACCCACCACCGCCCCCCACACACAATCTCTGTCATCATTTGAGCATCATCAAAAGTACAAAAATGTTTTATTTACTTTTTTCCTGACATGGTAGTTTAACTCAAATTTGCCCAGATTCACATAGCTAACTAGTGATTTTTTTTTTTTTTTAAAGCTAGAACAAAAACCTCTCAATAGTCTAGTGGGAAGGAAACTTCTGATAAAGGACATGTATGAAAGACCTACAATTAACATCATCTTAATGATGAGGTACTGAGTGCTTTCTCCCTGAAGTGCAGTAAAATGACAGGAATGTTTACTCTTAACACTTGCATTCAACATTATAGTGAAAGTCCTAGGCAGTGCGATAAAGCAAGAAAACTGAAATACAATTCATATAGATTGCAAAGAAGAAAATAAAACTTGCTATTCTCATTGACATGAATGTCTATGTAGAAAATGGCAAGGCATCCATAAGAAAAGCTCCTAGAACTAATACATGAGTTGGGCAAGGTTGCAGGATATGACAAATTCAGTGGAGAAAGGATATTATTTTCAGTCAATGGCGCTGGAACAATTGAGCAGTCATCCAGGGAAATTTAACTTCAACCTATGATTTACAACATGTACAAAATTTAATTCCAAATAGATGATAGATCTAAATGTAAAACAGAATTATAAGACTTTTAGAAGAAAACATAGAAACTTTTTATGACCTTGGGTTGGACAGAGCTTTTAAAAATGACACTAAGAACAAAATTGATAAAATAAATAATTAACAAATTGAGCCTCATCAAAAATTACAACTTTTGCTATTCAAAAGATGCTGTTAAAACACTGGGGAGAAAATGTATGCAAATCATATATCCAACAGAGGACTTGTAGTCAGAACATATAAAGAATGCTTTAAACATAGCTATAAAAAAGAGCTCATTAAAAAAAGTGTGAACAGATCATTTAGCAAAGAAAATATAAGGATAACAAACACATGAAACAGTGCTCAACATTATTAGATATTAGGGAAATGCAAATTAAAACCACAATGATATATCACTATATACCTATTAGAATCACCAAAATAAACAAAAATTACAGTATCAAGTGCTGGCACAGAAGCGAAGCAATAGAACTCTCACACATTGCTTGTGAGAATGGAAAATGGTACAGCCATTCTGAAAAAAAATTTTGATAGTTTGTTATAAAGTTATATACATCTTAAAACCCAGCAATCCCACTTCTGCTATATATTTAGCCTAGAAAAATGAAAAATTTATGTTCACATTAACATCTGTACACAAATAGAGGTTTATTAACAATCACCAAAAACTGGAAACAAATGTCTTTGAATAGGCGAAGGTATTAACAAACTGTGGCATGTCTATAAAATAGGACACTGCTTGGTATTATATTTGCAGCAACATATGAATTTTAAAGGTGGATAAAATAAGCTAGTCTCAAAAGGTTACATGCTGTATTACTCCACTTATGTGATATTATGGGAAAGACAAACTATATAGATAGAGTTACTGGTGGTTTCCAGAATGGGGAAAGTATTTGACATGAAAAGCTGCATGAAATATTTTTTGAGGATGATGTCATTGTTCTGTAACCTGATTGTGGTGGTGGTTATATAAATCTATATATTTGTTCAAACTTACGAACTATGTGCCAAAAACTCACTGTGTATACATTGGAAAATATAAGTTTTTATTAAAAATACTACAATTAAAATTTATGGCTGATAAAGGATAGGAAGCACAGTTCCTGACTTCTATAGCAATTCCGGCTTTTCTCATTGGTTCATTTATTCATTACCTTACTTCTACTTTTATCCAATCAACATTTATTTAAAATCTATATATACTGGGTACTGAGGGGACATACAGGTGAATGTGATATTATCCTTACCATCAAGAAGCTTCTAGACTTGTATTTGAATGATGGACAGTTTGAATGTTGGACAAGTATTAGAATGATGCTAGCACAATTTGACAAGAACTTTAATGGAGTTGGGAATATATTGTGTTGAATCATAAATGAGACTGCGACTAATAACCAAAGCAAGTTAGGGGAACCATCTCAGAAAAAGAAAATGTTTTATTTGGTACTAGGGATTAGTAGGAAATTATCTGAGCATTCTGGATAGAGAGAATAACCTTGCAAGTTCCCAGGATCATGAGAAGTGGTATGTGCAAGGCTGTAGGTTATGATCTGGAAAAGAATGAATAGAGATAGGTTAGTGAAGGTGGGTTGAAGAGGACCTATGTGGGAACAGGTAGGTAGCTTCCTGAGCCACAGGTCATGCTACACACCAAGCCGTCTATGGCCATCCTTACCTGTTTATAATGGTAAACCTTCATGAAGCAATTCTATTTCCCTCAGCTGCAGTCTTAGATATGGATGGTACCAGTCAGACTCTGGTCACTTCAGCTTCCTTTCTACCTGCCTCTTTTGTCTGCTTATTTCGCATTTAAGATACAGGAACTGATAGATGAAAAGCTAGGACTCATTTCAGCCCATTCAGATCCCAGCCTCCATCTCTGGAGCACACGGCAGCTTTTGCTCTGTTTCCCTGGTCCCCGATCCAGACTAACTTGGCTCATAACTCAGGAATGATTCTGAGAAATGGGGAAGTCAGCTGACCTGTCTGGTGGCCCCAGACAAGTGATGGAGGAGCAGACTGTGACTGTGGTAGTGGAGCAGACCTGAGACTGGCATCAGTGATGAGGCCAGGTAACTTCCTGTACCCTGCTTCTCAAGGACTGTGCTGTGAGCAGACAGACTTATCTAGTACCCTCAGCTCTGTGTCCAGGTCTTTCTTGCTTCATGACACTGGACTCGTCAAGCCTGCCTGCACTTTCTGCCTAGGCAGGTAGGTGGGCCTGGGAAGTTGAAATGAATGACTCTCTAAGCCCTGGTAGAGGGTTATACTGCCTTGGGCTGAAGGGTGGGCACCAGCAGCTGTGCGCTCAATCTCTTCCTGCTCAATCTCCATGGGAGCCACATTTGCCCTTTGTATCTATCTTTTTGAGGAATAAAAGGATATGGTTTTTAGCTATTCACAGGAAGGCAGATGTGGAGAGTAGAAACCTAAATTCTAGTTCCAGTTTTTCCACTGAGAGGTTCTGTGAGCCAGGGAAACACATAAACCTTTCTAGGTTCCTTTTTCCTAATTATAAAATGAAGCAGAATTAATGATTTATTTATTCATTCAGGGAACAGAAATAAGACCTGCTCATGAAACACCAGTTAAATATTGTTCTATGTAGTTCCCAGAGTAAGATGGGTATACTGGCATCTGTGCAAATATTAATATAGAAATTTGTGATTTTCTTATATTTGTTCATGGATTCATAATTCACTTCACTGCAATGGAACACTCTTCAGCTATAGAAGACAAGTGGTCCTTAAACCAAGCATTATAATCACATCACGAATACACGCACACGCACACACGCAAACATGCACACACACACCCATACCTGGCCCCCATCACAAATCAATGAATGTAGTATCTCCTGGAATAAAGTTGTCCTGCTGATTCTAGGATGTGTAGAATCGAGCCAATTCACTAAATGGGAGCTGGTTGAACTTTAACATGCACATGCACCATCTGGAGAGCTTGTTAAAATACACACTCCCCATTTCTGACAAGCTCTCAGCTGCTGCTTCTGGTCTGGGGACCATACTTTGATTAACATTGCACTGCACTGAGCTGCGGGGTAGATTCAGATAAAAAGGACACCATCAGCACTGAGTAGCTCACAGGCTGATGGGAGAGGCAGATATGTACACAGATCATTGTTGCAACACATTGTGCTGCAGGCCACAAAGACTCTGCTGTAAATATAATGGACAAAGTGCTGTGGGGACCCAAAGGAAGGATTGTGCAACTGCTGAGGAGTGACCAAAGGCTGCACAGAAGAGGCCTTAGCTAAGCTTCGTCTTGTGAGATGAGTTGGATGGATTTCTACCGTCCAGAAAGATGGCAGAGATGGGGTGTGGGAAAGTTATGCTAGAGCTGTGCTGTCCAATATGGCAGTCATTTAGTCACTAGTGGTTATTGAGTCCTTGAAAGGCACTGTCCAAATCAAGGTGTACTTTAAGTATAAAATACATACCAGCTTTCAAAGGTTTATTTAACTCTGAATGAAAAAATTGCTCCTTGATAACTTTTATATTGATGACATGATAATATTTTGGGCCAAATAAAACATAGAAATGAGCTTCAGTTTTCTATTTACTTATAAAATATGATTACTGAAAAATTTAAAAGGTCATTCGTGGCTCGTTTTGTATGTCTGTTGGATGGTGCTGTTCTAGGTAGACTGAAGGAGCCCCAGAGAAGCAGCACAGAGCACAGCCTTTTCAGTTGTGTGGTGTGGCATTGACAGTTCTGACTTTGAACCTGACTCCCACACTCTGGATCTAACCCAACATAAGTTGGTCTCTTTTTTTTTTGTTTGTTTGCGTATTGGAGTCTCCTCTGGCCTAGTCCTAATCTCCCTCTATAGGAGTCAGACTTCCTGGATTAAGCTGAAAGCACTAAATTATTTTTTGCCCTGGCAAGGCTTAAACAGGGTGAAGCCAACCGGTTTGGTAAACAATTGTGTGAATAATCTTATTTCTGCCATAAGATTCAGGATACAAATGGCTTTTCCTCCCATTTGTTTCTGGAATTCATCTTTCTCTGAATGTCCCTGCATGTGCTTTCTCTCTGACGCACACAATTCCTCAGTCACAGACCGACAGAAGGACGCACACACCCTCCATTTAAGAGGCAATTGAGTGTCAGTAAAGGGAGCATTAACTTGGTGACATAAAAGTTGGAGAACTTACAATTCAACATGAGATTTGGAAAAAAAAAAAAGTTGGAGAACTAAGTCTGTCATTTAGACCTTGGACAAATTTTTTAGCCTTCCTCTGATCCTTGATCTAGTGTTTTACTTATTTGAAAATACTAACAAATGTAAGAAGTATTTTTATAATTTATTTTTTCATCAGTTTACTAATGAAGATCTTATTATAGAGTAAAATTGACAACAAGGGAGATTTCAGTTCAATGAACAAAGCAGTAACAACAGAGAATACCCAAAGATGACCTAAGTTGTTTTGTGAAGTGGTGAGCTCCCCTGCATGAAATTCCCAAGTACGGTGTCCCTTGGGGCACTGTGATAAGTGAACCTGAACATGTGCAAAACATTCAAAGCATCTAGACATTCTAGAAATGTCCAGAATCAAAACCCATAGAACATAAGCCACCATCCTTTCTCTTTCTCACAATATCAACCCTCATTAAGCAATCACTGCACTGTCTTCCAAGACAAGATAAAGCCTAATACTTCTTAACAGAATATTCCAAGCATACATAAGTAATCAAATGAGCTTGGCACACAAGCGAAACTATTAGCTTTGAAGACTAAACTCTAGGCTCTAGATACATATATTATTGGCTCTTTAAAAATATTGGATTATTGCTTAGTTCAATAACTTTGGAATTATGTGAACTCAGAGACTAGCAGCTCTTTAAGACTTCAGAGGCCAAAATGAGGACAAAGTGGGAGCTGAGGCAGTGGGACTGCGGACTTCTTGCCTTCTGTTCAGCTATAGCAGGCACACTAAAACTCACTTTATGAGTGAGTTTTGATAGAAGGATTCCAGAATCAAAAAGTCAGAACATGTAAGAGTTTTCCACATTGTATTACATTCCAAAAGGCATAAAAATGTATAATAACTTGCCCAAGGTCACATAGACAGCCAGTGACAGGGACTGACCCAGCATGTAGATTCTTGTCAAATACCTAGCCCAAATTTCTTGCCATGTTTAAATACCTAAAGGTTAGGATCACAGGTACTGGCGTAAAAATCACCTGGGTTCAAATTCTAGCTCTGTCGCTTCCTAGAGCTGTGGAACTTAGACAAATTACTTAATCATCCTGTGCCTCAGTTTCCTCTGCTATAACAGGGAAATGATAATAATTATAACTCCCTGGGTTGTTGCAAGAATTAAATTGGTTAATGCATATAGCTCCTGAAACACCAGACAACACAGAGTGAGCAGTCAAATGCACTATTGTCATCATCATCATCATCATCATCTTCATCTTCATATAGTCATCCTATTGAGGGCGAGTTTATTTGGCAGGTAGCGTGTAAAGAGCCCTGAATGGGATGGAATGACTGCTGAGATATTTAATGTCACTATGGTTTCTAAATATCTGTAACTGCCAGATTTCCTCCTGTGCCATCAAGAAGGCAGAAAATGCCGGATTCTCCTGTGGGAGATGAGAAGTTTCGCCAAAGTTCAAAATCCATAAGCTCAGTAGAAGGAATGGAAGCTCCCTTTTTTGTTTGTTGCCTTCGTTTATGTTTAGAACCTATTATGCTTCGAGTTCTATATGAGGTATTTGCATCAATATTACTTCCTTCATTTTGCGCTGTCTTTACAGATAGGTTAGTTGCACACCCCATCGAAAAAAAGGATGCTGATGGAAGCTAAATAACTTTTTAGAGTTACCTTGAATCTGCTTGTTTTCACTTATTTTCATTTGAGAGTTAATGTTACATAAAATAAATAGCTCATGGATATTTCTCTAAGAGAAGGCCTGAAGAGCTGAATTTGCTTTTTGTTCACAATTTTAATTCACTTTTTCAATCTCTGACAGTAGGTATATTATTACCCAGAGGAATGGAAGTTGAGTAAATCACAGAATGTTTTTTTCTCTGAGATGACAAGAGGCTTAATGTTTAGGAAGTTTGAATGCTTAGTAATTCTCAAAGGAAAAACATAATCACAAGTCACCATGTAATTAAACATAATAAAATGTATAGGCTTTTAATGTCATTCAGTTCAGTTTAATCATCATTTACTGAAGCTTTATAAAGTCAGCCCAGGAAAGAGAAAAGTGGCTAAGATTTTATTTCTGCTGGTCAAGAGGTGACCTTTTTGGAAAGGTATAGGAGAACCAAAACTGGACTTTACAGTGCAATTTGTAGGTGTAGATGAGGGGCTTGTCTTGCTGAATAGAGAAAGGCTGAGGCTACCTTCCTGAGTCCTGTGAAACTTCAAGCAGAAATACAATCCCTTAGGATGGAAAGAAGCCTAAGGGTGTCAGATAGTCTCTGTCTCTCCTCCCACATTCACCAGTTGTCTAAACATCTTAAGGTATATTCATTTGTGAACGTCCTGTCTCCATCACAGACGAAAGAATCTTGTAAGGGCAAGAACCTGTCTTATGTTCCCTGCTTCCTGTAACCTCAGGATGTGTCTGACACTTGTACCTTCTCTATACACCTTGAACCAATACAGAAGGAATGAATCAGTCATTGTGGGGCAGCCCTTCTCACCATATGAGATCTTTGGTCCCATATCTGTAGGGTGAGAAGACATGGATGCTGGATCCATTTAAGTGATGTTACAACTCTCCTGAAAGGTCCTGCTAGCTGTAGAGCTAGTTTGACATAGGGGTGCATATTTCCAAAATAGCAAAATAATTTTCTATTCATGGTGCAGGGAACAAAGCCTTTGACATTTTATTTTTGTAAGTGGATCTGTGACCACACCAGTTCTTAGAAATATATTAGAAAGGTATTTTACATTTAGAAATATGTTAATCATGAAAATTAATCATTTAGGAAATCACTCTTTGGTTTTTACATAGGGATATCCAAATGAGACCTTTCTACTGTCTGTTTTTCCTAGTTTTTCATTTGAGGATGTTTCAAAAGAGAAGATAGAAAATAGAAATTCGTGAATAAGGATTAATCAAAGTCAGTTCATTAACATGCAATTATGTATTTCATGAGCTTTGCTTACATAAAATTTCACGTGCATTTTTAACCCCCTTGTTCAGGAATTTCCTTCTCACATAGCACACTTTCACATCCAGATTAAACTCAAGGTATGCCTCCTCTTTGAAGTTCTCCTTAATTTGTCCAGCCCATATACATTTTTTCCTGTCCAAACACTCATTGCACTTAAAAAAAGGAAATGATGATTTAAATTCAGAATATGACTTTACTATAGAACCTGTGATATTATGGTCTTTCAATCCTCCACAACAAAATCTGACATTTATTATAAATTGAATGTATAAAAGATGCTGAGAGTTGAATTCCTTTTTCTTTCTCTTCATAATAGAAAGTAACTAACATTTATTGATCTTTTAAAATGTATCCACAATGTATTAAGCATTTTTCATGCATAATCTTATTTAATCTTGACGACAGTCCTCAGAGACACATACTAAATTGTCTGCGCTTCACAGATGAAAAGCCATGCTGCCACTTGACCAAGGCCAGTCTGCACATAGTAAGTCCCAGATTTGATCTCAGCACTTTCTAGCTTCGGAGTCCTTGTTCTCAAAACCACTGCAGTATGCTCAAGAGATCTGGATCACTTTCATTTTATCTGGTATCTGGTGTTATTAAAAAACAAATAAGAAGGCCACACTTGTAGGAAGCCTATTTTGGGATTTTAAGTTATGTCATAAATACCTTTGTGAATTTCATCATAGATCCTCTATAACTGTATTCAGTCTCATTTGGAGATAAATGTCTAGGGACATTTTGCATATGTGAGGTTTGAACCAAATGGTATTCCCTACTCACCCTTGAGAGCCACAGTTCCTCCATGACCCTCAGTCACTTTTGTTTGGCCACCAGGCCTGCCTGACAATTTAGTTTCCCCATGCTCCTACCTTGGTTCTCACCTGGCAGAGGGCACTGTGGCGCTTATCCAATCTCTATGTTTTGAAAAATAAAAGCGTTGAGACTTCCACTATTTGAATCCAGCTAAGACTGCAAGGCCACCAAATTTTAAGTGATTTTCAAAAACTCATTTCAGTGCTGTCTTCCTGTTATATTGGACCTTTCATTCCATGCTGAGCAGTGGCAAGCAGAGAGTGAGCCAAGAAGTAGGATGATCTTGGCACAACATTATATCTGCTATGGGTCAAGGTTTAGGTAGGTTTTGATTTTGTTTGTGGTGGCCTTGAGCATACTTGCTTCTTTCTTCAAAGTGTCCAAATGAGACAGTGAAGAGTAAATAGCGAGGGGGAAATGAGCCAGTGTATGGGCTAAGCAGGTATCCCCTCTGTGTGCAACTTTGATTACCAGTTCAAGGACACTGGCTAAGAAGGAAGCAGGTTGCCATGTCAACACCTGTGGTTTCTTTCCATGTTTTTACTGCAGCTTTTCATTGTTTTGGTGCTTTATTCTAGAAGCAAATTACTAAGACTCTATGGGTCCAAGAATATTCCTGGTGGGCCAGCAATGTGCTCCAAGGCACAACCTGGGCTCCCTGCCTTCCCCTCTCCTCTGAGCCAAAAATGGAAATCCAGGCCACTCTTGACTTTCTCTGTGAACAAATCAAAAAGGAAGGGACATACAGGTGTCCTTAAAGAATGTTGGACAAGCTGGTCTTGCTACAGGGTCAGGGAATGAGGGTAAGAAAGCCTGTCTCTTCCTTGCAAGGAAGGTTGTTGCCAAATTGCAGAGCAGAAAGGAATATAAATCATTGAACATGCACATTGCAGCACTAATCACAATAGCAAAGACATGTAGTCAACCTAAACACTCATCCATGGTAGACTGAATAAAGAAAATTTAGTACATATACACCATGGAATATCATGCAGCCATAAAAAGGAATGAGATCATGTCCTTTGCAGCAACATGAACGGAGATGGAGGCCATTATCCTAGGCACACTAACACTGGAACTGGAAAAGAAATACCACATGTTCTCATTATAAGTAGAAGCTAAACACTGAGTTATGGACACGAAGAAGGGAACAACAGACACCACAGCCTACTTTTGAGGATGGAGGTTGGGAGGTAGATGAAAATAGAAAAACTATTGAGTGTTATGCTTATTATCTGGATGATGAAATCTTCTGTATACCAGACCCCAACAACATGCAGTTTACCTATGCCTATGTACATCGTCGACCTAAAATAACAGTTGGAAAGAAAGAAAAACAAAAAACACTGGCCCCTGGGTTTCATTTGGAGTGTAGGCTTGTTTTGTTTGGCCTCATGGTGTTTGGCTTACACCATCTTTTAAATTTAAATTAGTTCTCAATTTTAGGAAATTTGACATTTAAAAAATAGGGGCATTTAGCTTTTCTTAGAAACTCAGAATGTTGGCTGGGCGTGGTAGCTCACACCTGTAATCCCAGCATTTTGGGAGGTTGAGGCGGGCAGTTCACAAGGTCAGCAGATCAAGACCATCCTGGCCAACGTGGTGAAACCCTGTTTCTACTAAAACTCCAAAAATTAGCCGGGCATGGTGGCACACACCTGTAGTCCCAGGTATTTGGGAGACTGAGGCAGGAGAATCCCTTCAACGCGGGAGGCAGAGTTTGCAGTGCACTGGACCACTGCACTCTGCCTAGGGGACAGAGTGAGACTCCATCTCAAAAACAAACAAACAAAAAACTCAGAATGTCTTATTTTTGCATATGAGTGCTGCATGGAGAAGCAGTTCCCCTTTAAAAGAGGGGAATGTTTGCCATTGGAGTGTGGTCCCTGCTGCTCTTCAGAGATTGCTGACACTGAGACCTTGTGCCAGTCACCATTTATCCCGTATCCCTGCTAATCTTACTCCCACACATAATTTGCATGGCCCCTTAAGCATTTAAGTTTATTAAGATAGTTGTAAAGGCCTGCCCTGTCATAGAAAGTTTTTCAGGCTATGTCCCAAGGCACTCAGCAATATTGGTGATTTTGATGCTGAGAAGTATTAGCCCAGGCTTAGGTTTTAGAGATGCCTTTGGCTACTTGTCTCAAGTCCATCCAGTTTCCAATACGTCATCCACATGGACCCTAGATGTGAAATGAGTACAGAAGGAACACAGATGAAAAGAAAGTGTTCCAGGCAAGTGGCGCAGGTAGTAGAGGGAAGAGAAGAGACTATGGAAACACTTCAGAGGCAGAATTGTCAAGAATTAGGAACCAACTGGATTGTATGGGATTCGGAAGAAAGAAAAGTTTAGAGGCAAGAGCTACTGGGCAGATGATGACTGCTGATGGGGTGAATGGAATCAATACTAGATCTAGTCAGATTATGGTTACCAAAGCAAACAGACGTTGCTCAAATTTGGATATTCAAGAAATGGTTATGTACAGCATGTAATGAATACTTTTCCTATTAAAATGTTTCTTAAAGTAGCATCATGTTTCTAAAATAATATGTGTAATAACTATAACTGGCTACATATATGAGTAAACCCCTTCCTAGACAGAAGGTTCTTTTAGAATGGAAAATCTCTGTCTAATTCATTGCCTTATTCCTAGTACCCAAATGATACCCAATATATAGTGTATGCATAAGAAATACTTGTTGAATCCATCCATCAATTACTTAATTAAAGATAAGCAGAGACAAGGGAGCCATAGTTTAAACTCAATTGTTGTACATTCTTGCTTCTGTAAGCCTTTTGTCTTTATTTATCTGCTGCCTACCTCTCCCTTCTCTGTAGCCCCTGATACCTCTGCACACATACAAGGAAACATCACATTAGATAGGCATGTGTAATCATGTATGTGGTTTTATATAATAAAGATTTCTCTACTTTTAATCTTAAAGTGATTTCTACTTTTTATTTTGATCATTTATTTTTAAATTTCATTCAATGAATAATAACCTTTTTTTAAAGCAAATTTTTATGGTGGATTCTTCACAGACTCACCTGTAGTTTTTTCTCAATTAAAGAGCAAAAAACTGAATGGATTGCCTTTCCTTGGATAACCTTCTAGTCATAATCAGAATGCCTTTTGGAGCCAAATATTTCCCATTCAGCTACAGCTGGTACCATGCACAGTTTTTGGGAGGTGAGGGAGGATGGCTCAGCTGTTGAGATCTCGAGAAATTTTTACAAGAAATTATATGTTTCATAAATGTTATGTAAGAAGTGAATGCAGTCTTGTAAAAATAATACAAATGTATATAATGTGAAAAGCAAAGGTTTCACTTGAATTCTGCCTACTTCCTTGAGTCCATTTTTTTTTTGCCTGAAAGTAATCATAGCTAATTTTCCTATGTATCCTTTAAACATTTTTCTGTGTAGTATGGCACAAACCTAATTGTATCATACTATACATGATGCTAACTAATTTTTGAAAGATTGTAAAACAGTGTGTTTTAGAGAAATTACCATGTTGAAGCATATGTGTCCACCAAATTATTCTCATTGCAGTATAGTACTCTGTCATGTGCATATATCTTAGTTTATTTGGGTGATCATTAATTCATGGGCATTTAACTTATTTATAGTTTTCCCTACTATGAACAATGCCACTATAAATATTATTGCCCTTGCCTTTTTGTGAAAATATGAGTCTTTCTCTAGAAGACATCTAGAGAAATTCTCTAATTAGAGAATTCGAAAAAACAGATTCTCCTTGAATTAGAATTACTGATATATGTACCTTTAAAATTCTGATACATATTTTAAATTTGTTCTTCCAAAAAGCTATAACAACCTACTCTTTCAGCAGTATGATATGAGATGAACTATTTTTCCCTGTCTCTGCCCAAACTAGATATTACCATTTTGGGGGTTATTATTACAAACTCTGTGGACAGAAACATAAAATTTCACTGTTGATTTAAATTAGCTTGTTGATTTCCCCATGAAGTAGAGCTTTGTGTGCTACCTGGGGCTCCATCAGGGTTTCCACTTGTGTCTAAGCATCACTCTGCCCTCCTGTTTCAGATGCTCAGTACCTCACCTGCAGAATCCAAGAATGCGCTGAGACAACTAGAAGTGGCCCCTTTGCCCGCTCCATTGACATCAGTTCCCTAGTTGTCCAGGATGAATATATCTTCATTCAGGTGAGTACAGAAAGTGCAGTTGGTGGTAGGAGGATGCATCATTGAAGCTGGCTGCCTGCTAGGAAAAGGAGGGTGGCATTCCCGAGACTGTGAAGATGTGGAGCTGAGACACTGTCTCTCCTTTGCTTCAGGGACCCAGTCCTCTGGGGAGAGCCCAGACTTTACTGGTTTTAGTGATGCACTGAATTTTTCAGGTGGATTGCCACTTTATAGCACCCGAGTTGTCTGAAGTTGTCTGAAGTTGACTAGGTCTTGGGCTGGGGTTGAGGTAACTTAAAGTCAAATATCTTATGGGATTTGACATTCAGTAATTTATCAAAGCCACATTATATTTCTACCTAAAGTGACTTATCTAACTTGGCAGTGAAAATCCCCAATAAATTAAACATCTTTAGGATTCTTTTTCTGGACATATCTATTACTCACTAAACTTTCCCCTTCTTTCCAGTGCTGACTACCTCCTCAATGTCCACGAAAGAGTTTACTCCCAGAACTGAGTCTCAGGAAAAATTAGATGGGACTCATGTATTTAGGCAGGCCAGGGAAGCCTTGGTTTACGCTTTGGGTCTTGTTATCTCTACTGTGTACTACAAGGAGGTACAAAATGGGGCAAAAATACGAGGAACAAAAGATGATGCTCTACCAGATGACTAACAGAGTATGTGTGTGATAAATCAAACGTGGCATTTGACTGCAACCTTGATTTCCCACACTCAGCCTTTTTACCCTTCTATTCCCAGTTGCTTTGCAAACTATTCCTACAGGAAAGTTGGACTTTGAAAACTCCCTGAGTTTGCTCAGACCTAAGCACCTGACTGACCTTCTCTGCCTAATCCCTAGTATTTCAGTCCAGATCAATCCCATCTCTTCTAGGAGACTTTCTATGAACGTCCAAGCTTAGTGTGACTCGTGGTCCTCTGAACCCTTGTAGCTCCATGGTCTATACCATTCCTCCAGCACACAGGCTATCAGGAGCCACTACTTATTAAATCTCAATGGTTCTTCTCTCCAAATTGCATTTTACAAACTCTGAAAATGGGGGCAATATTTAGTACACACATTTGACCCCTCTCCCTTGGCCCTAATGAGATGTCTTTGCATATCAGGTTTGCTCAGGTAGTCAATATTTGTTGTATTGACCAATTGTAGGCATCACAGTTAATTCTTTTTATAACTTAGTTACATAGAGTTTTGAGGTCTAGTAAAATACTGGAAAAGTGGCTAACCACTCAAAAAACATCTTAGGTGATGGAGTGAAAGAGGAAGGTTCTGTGGCTTCAAAAATCCCTATTTCTCCCCTGAAAGCCAGAATCTCAGGATTGTATTTCTAGGTCTTGGCAGGCCAACAGCACTCTCATTCTCTTATTCATAAGTGTTTGTTTATTGAACATGAACACTGCAAAATACACAGCACCAATCACTACTCTAGGGTTCCTCAGATTTCTCCCCTTGACCTGCTTTTCTTTGTCCTGAGCAATCCCCTGGTTTTAAGGACCATCTCCAAGGTTTGATGGCTTTCAGATCAGTGAGCTGTGACCTCTACCATGTACTGCAGCCTTCAATATCAAATAACCCACTCAACATCCCAACATAGATGTTCCACAAGCAAAACCAAACCAACAGGTCACCCTTGATTTTGACCCTGACACAGTTTGTGGCACAACCCCCTACCAGGTCACTCAAGGTCAGTCTGTGTGGCCAAATTAAGTGAACCCACAGCCTCTGCTAATATCACTTTTCATGATTTCTCTAGTGTTTCCTTTTATTCCATTCTCATGGCTGTGATCCCCATTTAAGGCCTTTATCTCTTTATATTTAGATTTTTTTTTTTTACAGTGGAAGCACAGGAGTGAGTTATGAATTTGCCAATTAGATTGCCCTTCCCTTAATGCTAAATGTGGCAGAATTGTTTCTCAGAAGCATGACTTAGAATTTAAAATGTTCAGACATTTTTTATTTTTTCTTGTGTTACATAAAGTTTGTGGTAACTCTGCAGACAGAAATACAGATTAAAAATATATATATATATCCTGAAACATTCCTTTTCTATTATACTAGAGGCAGATAGGAGTTTTGTCTTTAATTAGCATCAATTTTTATTTTCCTTGAAAAGATATGACGTTTCATTATTCAATAAAGTTTTATTCATTGCAGAGTACATGTGCAAGGTGCTGGGGTTAAGACAGTGAACACAACAAAGTTTCTGCCTTAGTAGTATTTAATTCTAGTGGAAGATAGGAAAAACTATGTGTATGACATGAACATCCATATATACATAGATATGAAAAGCTATGAAGAGTAATGGTTAAGAATGTATAACGTAGAGCCCAACGCCTGGCATTTGTTGAGACTGTGGCATTTCACACTTAGCTGTGTGACCTTGAGATGTGCCTCATTGGACTCATTTATAAAAAGATGATAATTGTAGTACCTACTTCATGGGTTGCTGGAAGGATTATGTTTATTAATGCTATCTGTAAAGCAGCAAAACAGTGCCCTAGAAACATTGTGTTATATGAATATTTGCTTTCTATCTTTCTGTTTATCCTTTACTATTATCTATCTACAAAATATATAATGACAAGTGCAATGAATAAAAATAAATCAGGGACTGTGAATGTTGAAGGCATAAAAGTGTTGGTGTTTTATTTAGGGAGACATGGAAGGTCTCATTGTGAAATACACAGCACGTCACTACTCTAGGGTTCTAGGGTCCTAGGTGACCTAGGAACAGGGTAGCAGAAGACAGTGCAGTCAGAGAGAAGCGTGGAGCCAGGTTGTTAGGCCTTGGCTCCCTTGAGCCCCCCATGAAGATGTTTGGTGGGCAGTTACAGATTTGAGGCTAGGTTCAGGAGAAGGGATGGGTCATGGGACAGTCACCACTGAGTATATCCATTGCAACGTTGCCGGCATATTGATGGCATTTTCAGACCACAGAATTGCCAGTCACAGCTGAGTTGATCTATTGTAAAGTTGCCAGCATCTTGATGGTATTTCTTATACCACTAAAAAATAAATATGGATAAAAAAGAGAAACAATCCAAAGACTGAACTTCAGGCTACTCCAGTAATCAGAGTTCAATGAGATGAGCAGGAACCTGTAACAAGACCTAGACAGACAATTTAGAGATAAGGCTGGAAAGGTAGAGGGTGCTAGATCCCATAGGGACCTGAAGGCTTTATTTTTTACTATCAATGAGATGGGGCCCAATGGATTAAAAATGCCCCAAATAATACAAAAGAGCAATAAACTTGAGAAAAACATTGGATTTCATTAGTCATCAACTAAACACAGATTACACAGTATTATTTGCAACTATCAATTAGCTAAGATTGAGATATTGTAAAAGAATGCAATGGGTTGCAGGTAAACAACTAAATGTAGTGCAGGTACAAATAGAAATCAGTGGGCCATCAGCATTTAATCCACCTTTTTCTTCTCACGGCTGAGTTTGGCCATCTCCATTGACAGCTATGACATATTTGTCTTAGCACCGACACTATACACTTTGTGTTTAATTATGTTTACTTTAATACTCCCATTATATGGTCTGTTTGTTTTCCTATGTGTCTCTTTGATAATTTTGAGTATTTGTATTTTTCTTCTAAGTGTTTAGCTTTATGAATATAACTTTATATAATATACTGAATTTTCTATTTCTAGACAATATCTATTGATTTCCTGTTGGGAGCAATTACAAAATCTGTATTTACATGCATTTCTATTTTCTACCATCTCTTTAATTCTTCTGCTACCTAATTTTGAATAATTATTTCCTAGTGTTTGTTTTACTGCCTTAAAATATAATTCTGTTAGACTTAAATATTTTATGAAGAACTAAAGAAGAAAGGTGAAAAAAATATTGTGTTTATGACCTCTTGCCCTATTTCTCTCTCCAGCCCCGGTTTGTTAATGCCATCATTTTAGAGCATGTACATTCTGCTCTACACTGTAATTCCTGCATTTATTTTGATTTTAGTCTTACAGGTAAATGTATTCAACTGTCCCCAGAAATCTTTTTCCTATAGTTTTTCCCATTTATCTCTTGTTTATCTGAAATTTGTCTTCCAAGAAAGGCTAATTTTTGAATGCTGAAAATGTTTGCCTATGTCTTTTTATGCTTTAATATCATTTCTCGAGCTATAAAATGTGTGTGTCATCCTCTTTCCATGAGAATTTTTACTCCAATAACTTGTTACTATGTCAGGCCAGTCTCAGATTTTTCTTTAAGGCATCTCGTTGTTGTTTTGTTTTGTTTTTTAACTTT
>NW_016107586.1:1503803-1514553 GCF_001604975.1 Cebus imitator | reverse complement strand
GAGGGGGTTTCACCATGTTGACCAGGATGGTCTCGATCTCTTGACCTCGTGATCCACCCGCCTCGGCCTCCCAAAGTGCTGGGATTACAGGCTTGAGCCACCGCGCCCGGCCCTTAAAAAATATTTTAATACCAATTACTTATTAGTTAGTGTATGCTTTGTGGTTGGCCATAGTGTACAGATTCTTTCTTCTGAAATATTAATTTCTTTTGTTAGATTCAATTTTTTCTTTATTTTTAATTTCTCAAGAGTTTCTGTGACATATCTTGAAATATATATTTTTTTCAGTTTTATTGTTTTGGTTTATTTCTTCCAGGACATCTAGGATGTGTACACTAGACAGCAAAGACAAAAGAGGGCCATAATTTCTTCCATCCCAACCCTGTTTTACTCCCTGAGCAAACTGAGCAAAATGAGATTAAAAACAATCTCACATTGTTCTTCAGTGAGTATTTAGTAGAGTCTGGACTCTCTAGGCTGTTTTTGCTTTTTTGCTTTTTTTTTCCCCTCCTTTTGTTTAACTTCTTTTCTGAGCTTTGTCAGTTTATATTGTGTCTCTTTCTCGTCTCAACATATCTTCCCTGAGGTCTTTTATTTCCACTTTAAACTCTTATAGAGGTGCTCTCCTCATCATACAGGTTATTAAATTATAGCAGTGTGTTTGCAATTTTTATTTGCTCTATGGAAGCATATTTTAGTCCATATCTGTTATTTGTTTTTCCTGACCCTTTCCCTCTTTTATTTTTTTCTATATCATTTTATCATTCTTATGCTATTTTCTTTTATCTTTATGTGTTTATTGCTTATTTTTTAATGCTGTGAGTTCTTCTTGGACAAACTATTTGAGGATGTTCATTTTAGTGTTAGACTCGGGCTCTGTTTCAGCTTAACAAGAATCCTTCTTGGTTCTCACTGAGGTTCCATATGACTCAAGATGGTTTTTTATGTGGGTGGGTTCTTCTCATAAGACAGGATCACCTGGTACACAATATATGTGACTCCTTTTCTACATATATTGTGTTTCAGAGATAGATTTTCATTAAGTAGAGAGTTTGCATTTCCCTTTCTTATTTTTCTTATTGCTCTAGGGTGATTTATAACAGGAAAGGGGAGATACATCATCATTATTTGGCTATTTAAAACCATTTATAAATCCTTATTATATATTTTCTGAAATGTTACAAGAGCTTACTAATTGATTTGCTTCTCCCAGATCAACATCAACCTTCCCCACCAGCTAGTCACAGGGCTAATTCAGTGTTTCTACATTCAGTGGCAGCTCATCACCTGTAGGGTGAAATTCAGCTTCCTTACCATTATCTACAAAGACCTCTGTGACCTGGATCTTACTTACTCCATCAGCTGCATATGAATTCCTTACCCACCACTGCTCTTCACATTCTTTCCTTGTTTCATTACAACCTTCAATAAACATAAACGTCTTTAGTCTCCATGCACAAACTATGCCATTTCTTACTTTATATGCCTTTCATATATATATATATATATATATATATATATATATATGTATGTATGTATTTTGCTGCCTGAGATGTCCCTTTACCAGACAAATTCATTCTTTGAATTTAGGACAGACAGCACCTCCTGTAGGAAGCCTCTGACATCCTGAGTCGGGATTGGACCCAACCAAGCTCCAGTGTCGACTACTTATCCATTTGCATTATGTTTCCCCAGCCAGGACTCTAAAAGGAATAGGACTGTGTGTTATTCATCATTGCTTCTCCTGCTCTTAGCATAATGACTGGTACTCAATAGATGGTTGTTGAACTGAACTGAACTGAGAAGATAACACACCATCCTTATTCTCAGGAAATGTAGTTAGTTATCTTTTTCAGGCAAGGGAATCTTGTTTCTCCAGCTAACAATACAAATTAGCCTAATTGACAATTGCTTACTGCATAAGAAATGACCATATGTACAATGTCTCTGCATTTTTATAAAACTGCTGTCCAGGAATTACCCAATATATTATTCACTGTCCTTTTTATATTTATTCATTTAAATATATTAAAATACATTCAGCCCAGTGGGAAATGCACATAACTAAACAATTATGATGTAATGTGATGAGAGCTATATTAGTGGAAAGCACACATTACTCTTGGAGAAAGAGCCTTTCCCCCTACCCTAGAAGAGGGTCAGTACAAGCTTTCTCAAAGGAGGGCTATGAGTAAGAATTAAGTAGGTGAAAGAGAAAGAGCATTAGGCCCAGGGGAGAAGGCCTGGGTGAAGTTAAGGAAGTAAGAAAACAGAATTAGCCAGGCAGTTGTAGTTGTGGGAGGGAGTGGAGTAGCATAAAAAGAAGTTGGAAAATTGAACTGAACATTTTCTATTTTCTTTAATTAAATCTAGATAATGTGTTCCCTTCTTTATAGTTGCTAGAAAGCACAGAACTAACTTTTGTGTGAATTTTAGCAGCTTCCCCACATAAAGCTTATGGTATTGTTATTCTTCATATCTCTTTATGTTTTGCCATTGATTATTTTTTATTCCTTGGCTGCGTTCTTATATTCTTTCTGTTTGTTTTATTTTGTGTGTGTATTGTTTTTAAAAAAATTATTAGAAACCATCTCAAATGATTTTCTGAAACCAATGTCATTTCTTAATTTTTTGGGGTGGTGGGTAGGGGTTAGGATTAGGACAGGCTTTATGGAGAAGGTAAGATTTGTATTGATTGTGACCAATATCTGCCTCTGGGCTAGAAAACAGCAAACTTTTTCATTTTGTTCATTGAAATAAAGTTGCCTCTGCAGGCTTTGTCAAAGCAGAAAACTCACAGACCAACAGAATAGCTTTTCCTACTCTGTTGGAGAAGCTGCACAGATTCTATATGAGCACAGTATCAGGGCTTCAGAGTAGATGGTGTTCTACCTGTTCCTGGCTACCAGTCTATCAAAGAATGGCCTTGGTAGAAGAAGTCATGGAGCAGTGAGGCTTGAGTCGCTTCAAGGTGGCCTCCCCAGGGAGTAGTGCCAAGGCAGAGCTGCAGATTGAAGATTGTGCATTCCACTGAGGGATGCTTACTGCTTTGGCTTTTAAAGGGGATCCATGTAGAGGCAGATTATTTTTTATGCCTACTGTTTACGGAGTTAAATAACAGCAAGATGAGGATAAGAGACTTTGGTGGGTTTGGTTTTTCATGACATAGAGATTTATCTACTTAATTTTTCTAACTTTTAAAAGTATTGATATCTTGTATTTGGTTTTAGTGCTAATAGAGACATATAACTGAGAAAGAAAGGAGGAAACAACTCACTCCAAAAAGGAGACCAGCCTTTCCCTTCACCCTTTCCCACCCTTATGTGCCAAATGGAGGAGGATGTCTGGAAAGGTAGGGCTTTGGGCTTCTCAGCACCTCCTCAAACAGCAACTCTGCTTTTGTTTGCTCTGTGTATTAGGTTTTGTAATACTCTCTTCATTTGACAAAAAGATCCTGCTGCTAAGAAATGTTTGGAAACCACTGACTTTTTGCAGCCCTGTTACAAAGATGGGGCTTTTCTATGTGTGGACAGCTGAACCATGAGGAATGCAAGTGAGATCCAGACCCATATCTTTTCTCTGCATATTAATAAAAGTGATGCACATATTTAATGTGTAATTGTTTACACCTGAGTGAGAGATTATATACAAATGTATAGTATATGTATTTGAGAGTACAGTTTAAATAATTAAAAACCTTGGTAACCTCTTTATGATATTCATTTATTAAATTAAGCCTCTTCCCATGATATCAAAAATTTTACCCTTTCCTGTTTGCCCCTGTAAAGGAAGGTGCCTCATGCACAGTCATAATTTTATTCATATTATTTTTAATTCTGTGTCTCATGTGTAACAGAAGGGTCCATAAACCACCCAGGCAGCTCCTACAATTTAGGGAGACCTTGAAGGTCTCTACCTCATGTTTTATTTTCCTATTGACTAGGAGGTAAAGGTAGCCATCCTGATGGTTTTGCTTCAGGGAACCTAGTGTTTGATCTCCTGCTGTTGGACAAGCTGAGCTGGAGATATACAGAAAGCTGTGAAATTTGTTAATCTGTCAGTTCATTTTCTGTGTAGGGACCTGGGGTTTTGTAGCAAAATCAAAAGAAGCTAATCCTTCCCAGAAGAGCCCTTGTTTTAATGGGGAAGAGTCTGCCTGCAATGCCTCGGTTCCACTTGGATAAAAGTGAAATCGGCTTTCCTCTGTAGAGGCAGGGGAAAGCAGTAAGTTGATTTCTGTGTTCTGAGCCAAGATGGTTGAAAATCCTGTCTTTTCTCCTTATGGAGTAGCGTTCCTAGTGATCATCCTGGAGAATCTGTACTTCAGCAGCAGTCGCAGTAAAATTCCTTCAGTAATAAGATTCAGACCCTGGCTACCCTTGCTACTAGGGAGTGTGATGAATAAAGATCAGTCCCTTAGTAACTTATTACCAGCAATGTATATGTTGTCTGCAGTGGATTGTGTGAAACCCTGCCCATACTCTCTTCATAGCACAGAGGGTGGCCTCCAATGTGGTAAGAATTCACTTACTCATAGAATAAACTTTCACTGCACATGTAATTGTATTCATAAAAAGGGTATAGTACTGATAAATCTTCAAATATTTAAAACATAAAAGAAAAAAAGTCTATAAGATACAAATAAAGTACTTTAGAGGTGGGAAGAAAGCAGAAAATTTGAAGGAGGGACAGTCATCCTGCCTCTGCCAGGTCTTTCTCCACGTGCTCCCTGATGTCTTTGTTGCCTTAGGACAGAATGAAACTTTTCCCTCACTGTTAGGTGAGCCTATAGTGCCCTGGAAGATGACGTGCAGCAACTTGAACATTCTGGAGAAGGACATGCTTTGTAGGAAATGAGCACAAGGAAAGGGCAGGGACCCTAAAGATATAGTTGGCCTCTGGAGCCTGTGAGGGTTTGTGCAGATTCAGGCCAGGAGAAGAGAGTGGCCTCCCGAACCTGTGGCACCCACAACCACTCATGCAAACCCAGAACAGCTGGCTACTCCCTAAACCTTTGTAAAGATGCCAACCAGACAGGTAACACTGTAGATCCATTTATTACCCAGTGGTATTTTCAACTCTCAGTAATATTCTATAGATGTAGTGAAGAAAAAAGAAATCTTATATAACAAGGAATTCTGAGGTTGGAGCAATAACATGTATCAGCCTGTTTCTAGGATGATTCTAGTATTACAATGAAGCCAGTTGGTAGCTTGGATACATGTTGCTGTTTGTAAGAGTTCTATGTATAAACATACAAAAATAGTAGTTATAAAGGGTTGGGAGATGCTCCAGAAGTACTAGCAATTGGCAAGGATTGGCAGATAATTAACAGATACTTGTTGAACCCTAGAAGTATGCCAGGTGCAATAGAGCCTTGCCCCTGCTTTCCATCAGGTTATGATTCAAGTATCTAGTGGTCTGATGTGGAGAAAAGAGCCCTGACTTTGAAGACCTGGGTTGCAATCAGGAATCTGCCACCTACCAGCCAGGAAATAACACACAAGTCACTTAAACTCTTGGAGTACTAATTTCCTCATCTCTGTAGAACAGAATCATGCTACTTGCCCTTTCTAAATTGGAAGGTTGTTGTGAGGATCAAGGGAGATAATAATGGCTTTGAAATGCTTTGAAATTCTTTGAACGCTACAAAGCCCTACAAAATGCAAGAATTGAGAGACTAATCCACATGGAAAAATCAGCCTCACTGTTTTGTGTATGCAGATCCTCTTTTAAGGATTTTTATAAGCCGATCACATGAAAGATTACTAGATATTTTCTCTGAATTCGTCTTTAAATTATTCATAGATTCATGTATCAACATATGTGCATGATAAAACCTTCCCACATAGCTTCCATCCTGTTGGTTTCTTTGATAACCAACTTTTAATGATAGATATGAGATGTAACTATTCTGGGATTTAATTAACTTTCAAGACTTTTGTTGCATCTTGGTCCCAGCTCACCTGGATTTTGGTACTTCATCTAAGATCCTGCTTTATATACCATCATGGAAGGTAAAGCCTCTATGATGTGGTTACTGTATCCCCAGTAAATTATTATCTTTCTGAAAGAAAACCCCGAGGCAGAAATTAATAGAGTGTAATTATTCAAAGAAAAGCTATTTGGAAACGTTTTAAATGATGTTAATTTGGTCTTAATGGGAGAGATTTTGAATGTTAAATAAATAGCAATTTCATCATTAGGGACACATTTACAACACAGGAATTTAAAGCAAAATGTAAGACTTACAGAGACAATCTTCAAAACAAATCCAATAAAGATATCTTCAGGTGAATATTCTTGAAGCGCTTTCAGAATCCTAAGTAAAAGTGTTTTCAACAGCCAGCTCAAATGGAGTTTCTTTAAATAGCTTGGATGCGTCTCCTGTATGTATAGTGATTATAGTGGTTTGCTGTTAGTATTTGAAATACTTCCATGAATAAACACAGATTAGTGCTCTGATTGCGAAGTAATGATATTTACTTGACCTTTGTATGGAGCATGCTCCGTCTCACATCCATCCAGCCATGTTTGCCTCAGCTACTAGCTTTGCACAGAGGTGGCCTGCCATCACCTTGCCTCACCTGCACTGTGGATCCCATGTTCCAAGGCTGACTTTTTCCCAAGTGGGATGCTTGCAAGAGACTCATTAGCTATTCTGGGGCAGATACAAGTTTTGAAGGTGCCAAGACTCTGGGACAACTTTAGCAACAGGAATCAAGAGCTGGTGGATCAGTGCTGGTGGGAATGTAAATTAGTTCAGTCATTGTGAAAAGCAGTTTGGCAGTTTCTCAAAGAACTTAAAACAGGATTATCATTCAACCCAGCAACCCCATTACTGGGTATATACCCAAAGGAAAATAAATTGTTCTGTTGTAAAGACACATGCATACATGTTATCACAGCTTTTTTTCACAATAGTAAAGACACGGAAGCAACTTAAATGCCCATCAGTGGTAGACTGGATAAAAACAAACAAACATGGCACATATCTATAGTGGAATACTATGCAGCCATAAAAAAGAACAAGATTATGTCTTTTGTAGCAACATGGATGGAGCTGGAGGCCATTATCCTAAGGAAACTAAAACAGGAAGAGGAAACCAAATACCATTCTCGCTTATAAGTGGGAGCTAAACTTTGAGTACATATGGACACAAAGAAGGGAATGGCAGACCCTGAGGCCTATTTAAAGGTGGAGGTTGGGAGGAGGAAGAGGAGCAGAAAACTCTTTATTGGGTACTAATTTCCTGTGTGGCAAAATTATCTGTACACCAAATATCCATGACATACAATATGCCTGTATAACAAACCTGTGCATGTACCCCTGAACCTAAAGTAAAAGTTAAAAAAAACTAATGGTTCAGTACTCTTCTCTTCTTTTGTTAGATAGACAATTCTGAGCCTCATTCTACATGATTTTCGTAGGCTGTCTAGTGGGGTTGAGCCCTAACTGCTGACGATAATAACCAGTTTAGTAATGTACCCTGGAATGGCTTTCTCTCCCTCCCTGTTTCCTGCTTCCTAGTCCCACCACTCCTGTCCCCAAATCATTCCTAAACAAACAAAAACAAAAATCCGAAAAACTGCATAAAAGCCCTTGTCTCAGGCTCTGCTTTTGGGGGTAACTTAATGCAAGGCAATCTTGAAAGACTCTCAAATATTTTTTGAATCCCTACTATGTATCCAGTATTATAGGCAGAGGGAACTATATAAATGAAGTAGAAGGCATTGTTCTCATACCCGTATAACTGATATTCCTCAATCTAAATACCCAATACCATTCCTCTTCTCAAGGACCTGGCACTATTGATCATTCTCCTTTCTCCTGTCTTTTGCTTACTTATCTCTATGTTACACTTTCCATCAATATTTCAGTATTTTTAAAATATCCACCATCCTGACATAACAAAACAAAGTAAAGTAAAACTTTCTTTGAATCCCACACCCCTCTGTAAGTCTCCCATATTTCATTCACAATCAAATTACTTGAGCACTATCTGTATTCATAACCCCATCTTCTAATTTCCTTGTCTCTGTAACTTACTTGAGGCTGACTTCTGCCTTTGGCACTACACTGAAATTGCTTTTGCCAAGTTCCTCAAAGGTATCTTTGAATTATATCTAAACTATGCCTCTCAATAATTAACTTAGTTGACCTGTCTAGAGCATTTGAAACTCTTGACTGCTCCTTCTTTCTTGAAGCCCTCTCCTTCGTTGCTTCCTTGATAAGGTACAGTTCATGGCCCCTTCTCATCTCTCCATCGTTCCAATATCACCTTACTTTCCAACACAGGTGACTCTTCCTCTGCCCACTCTTTAAATATGGGTTTTTACTCAGTGCTCTTTCTAGGTTTCTTTTCTCTGTTTACTTCCTACTCTCTCTAATATGGTTTGACTGTGTACCCAGCCAAATCTCACCTTGAACTGTAGTTCCCATAATCCCCAGTGTGTCATGGGACGGACCCAGTGGGAGATAATTGAATTATGGAGGTGGTTACCTCCATGCTGTTCTTGTAAAAGTGAATAAATTCTCCTGAGATCTGATGGTTTTATAAGGGGCTTTTTCCCCTTTGCTCAGCACTTACCCTTCCTGCCGCCCTGTGAAAAAAGTGCCTTTCTTCCCCTTCTCCTTCTGTCATGGTTGTAAGCTTCCCAAGGCCTTCCCAACTATGTGCAATTGTGAGTCAATTAAACCTCTTTTCTTTATAAATTAAAAGCCTTGGCAGCTTACATGGGGTGTTGGATCTGCAGGTACACAGAAGTCAAGAATTGAGGTTTGGGAATCTTCACCTAGATTTCAGAGATATATAGAAATGCTTAGATGTCCAGGCAGAGATGTGCTGCAGGGGCAAAGCCTCATAGAGAACCTCTGCTAGGGCAGGGAGGAAGGGAATGCAGAGTGTGAGCCTCCACACAGAGTCCCCACTGGGGCACTGCCTAGTGGAGCTGTGAGAAGAGGTCCACCATCCTCTAGACCTCAGAATGGTAGATCCACCAACAGCTTTCACTGTGCACCTGGAAAAGCGACAGACACTCAATGCCCGCCTGTGAAAGCAGTTGGAAGTAGGGCTATATCCTACAAAGCTATGGGGTGGAGCTATCCGAGGCCATGGGAGCCCACCTCTTCCAGCAACATGACTTGGATGTGAGACAAGGAGTCAAAGGAGATCATTTTGGAACTTTAAGATTTAATGGCTGCCCTATGGGATTTTGGACTTGCATGGGACCTGTGGCCCCTTCGTTTTGGCCAATTTCTCCCATTCAGAATGGTATGTTTACCCTATCCCTTTACCCCCGTTGTATCTAGAAAGTACCTAACTTTCTTTTGATTTTACAGGGTCATAGGCAGAAGGGACCTGCCTTGTCTCAGATGAGACTTTGGACTTGGACTTTTGGGTTAATGCTGGAATAAGCTAAGACTTTGATGAACTTTTGAAAAGGCATGATTGTGTTTTGAAATGTGAGGACATGAGATTTCAGAGGGGCCAGGGGCAGAATGATATGGTTTGATTGTGTCCTCATCCAAATTTCATATTGAATTATAGCTTCCATAATCCCCTTGTGTTATGGGGGGGTGCCTAGTGGGAGGTAATTGAATCATGGGGGCAATTACCCTCATACTGTTCTTGTGATAGAGAATGAGTTCTCACAAGATCTGATGGTTTTATAAGGGGCTTTTTCTCCTTTGCTTCATGCTTCTCCTTCCTGCTGCCCTGTGAAGAGGGTGCTGTTCCTCCCTGTCACCTTCTGCCATGATTGTGTTTCCTGAGGCCTTTCCAGTCATGCAGAACTGGGAGTCCATTAAACGTCTTTTCGTAAGAGGTTTAATTACCCAGTCTTGGGTATTTCCTCATAGCCGTGTGAGAACAGACTAATACACTTTCTCTCTGAGTAAGCCCATCGCATCCACTTTTACAGTATCAGTTACTATCTGAATGCCAGTGACCTCAGTGTCCCCTGATCCTCTCAGCATGATGCAGAGACTGGGAGGCTGTAGTAAGGGGTCTTTCTTTACAGGATGCCCATCAATTCCTTAAGTATGCCTATCTTTTTGCTCCATTCAGAACTCTACTGTGCATGATCCTTATAAATTACTAAGACTTGTTTCTTCCAAAGAGATCTAATGAGGCTCCATGGAGGTTACAATACCTGTTGCTTACTAGGCCAATATAGCAAAGTATGTTTTCCTTTAATCTCAGCGAATGGTTCTGTAATTTGCTATACATTATATAGTAACTGTTTGCCTTTCTAATAGTATATGAATGGGCCATGTCTAGCACGAGAGTATTAAATTGTTTTCATTTTGTGTATCACCTCTGAATTATTGGTAGTAGCTGCATAGAAGGCTGTGTCATTGTGGTTTGGTCGAAAAGCTTCTATTGTTAGTAGTATCTCCATGGGCATGAGAAGGAAGGGTGGTGGTAAGTGTGCTATGCAGTGCATTTTGCAGGAAGGGTGGAACTCATGGTGTTTAATTATTTAGGAGGCAGACCGGGTGCAGTGTCTCACGTCTGTAATCCCAGCACTTTGGGAGGCTGAGGCGGGCGGATCACGAGGTCAACAGATCAAGACCATTCTGGCCAACATGGTGAAACCCCATCTCTACTAAAAATACAAAAATTAGCTGGGTGTGTTGACATGCACCTGTAATCCCAGCTACTCGGGAGGCTGAAGCAGGAGAATTGCTCGAACTTGGGAGGCAGAAGTTGCAGTGAGCCGAGATCCCACCACTGCACTCCAGCCT
>NW_016107586.1:1490555-1503749 GCF_001604975.1 Cebus imitator | reverse complement strand
TATATATATATATATATATATATATTCAGGAGGCTTATATGTTAGGAAGCAGCCTGTGAGTTCTGGTCAGAAAGGCAGATGTGTTATCCAGGAGACTACAAGAGTTTCTATGGTCAGCTCAAAGGAGTGAGATCACCTGTACACTCTCAATCTCTTTCACTATTTGGAAATCTGCAATTTCCTACCTCCAAAGCAATGGTTGTTAAGAGTATTATTTCTACCTAGTTTCACCACCAATTTTACTCACCAGTCAACAAACAGAAAGAATTGTTATTATAGTGGAAAATGGACCTTGCAATTATTTAGTGTCAAATTTATGTCCAGCATGTGTGCGTTTTATTTTATTTAATAAAACTTGAATCTTCACAGAATCTTAATATGACAGATATTATCATCTTTATTTTTCTATGGAGGAAACCAAGTTTCAGTGAAATTTAGGTAATCATCCATGGTCATATAGCTCAGGAAATGGCAAGGTCAAGGATATATAACCTCAGGGCTGTCTGGGTATATAAAGGATGACACAAGAGGACAATGATAGATTTCTCATTTCATTTTTCTCGACATTAGCACTTAATAATTGTATTCCCATATAGTTTTCTAGATGACTGTAAAATAGGCAGATGTTGCCCACATCTTGGTAGATACTAGGGGCTGGAAAGCCTTGCTCCATTCCCTATTCAGTGAACTCTTTATCAGGATCTGTTTCAATTTTGTTTCATATCAGAAACTTTGTGCATCATTAACCAAAGAAAGGCTTAATGGGATTCAGTACAATGTAATCATGCCTGACCCTCTGAGAGCTGTCCTTCAGATACACTTAAAGGATTTACTCAAACGTCCATCCCTGGGGCTCCCTGTGGGGACTGGGTGGCAGTGTGGAGAATCATCATGACATCCTGACATCTGCAGCTGTGCTCTTCTCCAGTTCTTTCCTCCTCTGTGTACCTCTTACCATGCATTATGGATTTGGAGTGGGAGGAAGGGCTTCTTTTGGGTTCCATTCGAGGACTCAGAGGAGCTGTTGAGTCATGACCTCACTGAGTCTCCCCATTCTCCTTCTCTAGCAAGTGCCAGCAAGTCTTCCACACCCCCTCTGCTAAGCCCAGCTCCCTGGAGAATTCCTTTTCTGGATCCTTCTCCTATTAAAGATAATTATACTGCTGTAAAAACAGCAGTGCTGATAATGAAGTCAGTTGGGCTGTTGACTGAGAAGCAGACTATTTAGTCCAGTTCTCTTCCCATTACAATTCTAACTGGAGTATATCTCTGTTTCACAGTTTCAGCTTCAAAAATTTTTAATCACGTTGCCTTACTATGACTAGCTAAAGGAGTAAATAATCATTTTGAATTTCTGCAAGTAGCCTTTAAGAATCTGAATCAGAATCCTTTAAGAATTCTGAAACCCCTCATGGTCAGCCAGAATAAGGATTTCTTGAGTTTCAGAGTGGCAGAGCCAAATATTAACCAATCAGCTTGATGTGACTGAGGATCTACTTTGTACCCAGAACTTTTCTCTGTGATAGAAGTATTGATTGATTGAGTGACTGATTCATTCATTCTTCCATTCATTTAATAATCTCTTATTGAGCACTTAATATGCTCCCAATACTGTTCTAAATGAAGAGCATGTGATGGTCCAAGACTAACAAAGTGTTGGTCTTCATTTTGCATTGTCTTGGTGAAGAGATAGAGCTGTTTGACCTGACACTGTCCACAAACAATGCTCAAAAACATTTAAGAAATTGCTGGACTCTCCAGGACAGTGCTTCCCAGAGTGAAGGAGATCTACAATTAAAGAAGATATCTTGGAGGAGGCAAGGATCATGGTAGTTCTCATAACAGACAATTTACTTGAGGGGCTCAACTTTAGGACCAGTATGTGCTCCAAGGGGAAGCAACCCTTGGAAAGAGGTTGGATGGATGTGCAGGTGAGGGGAGTGGTGTTCCTTGGTTTAAGTCTGGCCTCATCATTAACTTGCTAGGTGATCTTGGGCCATCACTTTTCCTCCCTGAAGCTCAGTTTCCTTATGGCAAAATAAAAGGATTACATTAAAGAAGGGCTTTCAAATCTTCTTTTGCTGTTCTTGGAGAACTGCCTTCCAGACAAAATTGTTGAAGGAATTCCAATATATAAAACAGAGTGCAGTTAGAATAGATATAGTTTAAAGATGGTGAGGGGCTGTATGAGCATCACCACCCACCCAGCTTCTTCTTCATCCCTTTGGGGACACCGCGAGCCATCTCTGCAGAACTTAGAACAGCATAGACTCAGTTTTGAAAGCAGTGGACTGTATCATTTCAGAAGTTACCTTCTAATCCTAAAACTCCACAAGTTGCCTCGCTCTACAGGTGGTTCCATTTAGTCAGACATAGGAAAGGGATTGCTATTCAGAGGGATTGCCTCAATTCATTTTTCCAATGTCATTGTTAAAAAAAGATATTTGGGATGTAGCTAATTCTTCAAGCAAGTTGCTGAATCTTTCCTTCATTTCTTCATTCCATTTATATCTACTTGGGGCATAATATGGAGATAATGCAGAAAAAAGAAATAAAAATCCAAAAAGTAAATAAGAAAGTGCTGATCCCTGGAGATTATGCTATATATAAGAAATAATTATGTAAATAAGAAAACCACATTTCCTGCCATAAGAGGGTTTATAGTCAAGTGAGGAAGAGATACTACATAAACAAAGCAATAAATAAGAACAGTAATTACATGCTATGAGAAATCTATGAAGAAATAAACATAATTGTGAGAGACAATAATAGGAGGGAGGGCACTTCATTTATTCACTTATTCTGCCAGTCTCCCAACAAATATTTCTGGAGTTACTGCTATCCACAAAACATGGGGCCTCATGTTGGAGATTTTAGAGATCAAGACAAACACCAGTACTTTCCCCCTGGGAGTTTGCAATTTAGGTGGATTCTCATCTCTTATAGTTATTAGGAAGCAAAAATAAAATAATATAAAACATAAAAGACAATTATTTGTATGAGTGTATAAAATATTCCCAGATTTTGCTTTTGAGACTGAGCCCTGTTTCATGACTGACAGATCCAGGAATACTCTTCCTTCCCCCTTTCTAAACTGGGAATCAGAGGGTCTGAACAGAAATCAATCCCTGCAATTTATTTTTAACTTCTTTCTCCTTAGCCAGGATTGATTTTAGTCTTTGTGATCAATGGCACAGAGAATAGCTCCACAACTCAAGCCTCTGTTCAAGCAGTTGGTCTGGTTGGCTCCATGTCTATTGAACAGAACATTATAAGCTGATTATGAAAGTGATACAATGAAGATGTTTAAAGGATGGGCCTGATTACCCCTACTTTCCTGGGAAGGAATGCTTACAGACAGAGGGCTGCTGTTAGCAAGAACCCAGAACTTTCAGGAAGGCAAGGTGGCAGGACATACAGCCTGCACCAAACAGACAGAACCTGGTGAAGCAGAAAGATGGAGGGGCATTGGAATTAGCTTCTTGTTTGCCAGCCTGACTCCCTTTCTCTCTTTTTAGATTTTCTTTTTCTTCCTTCTACTATTCCATCTTTACTATACCAACTGCTATTAGATTTGGAACTGCAAGCAAAACATCTGTTACCAAAAAATGTACAATTAAAAAGATTGGCTTTTCCCTCTCTGCATTTCTTGGGCTTTAAAATTGTCTGATTCTTTTAATCTCCATTCTCTCCTCCTCCTCCTGTGTTTTCTTCTAATCCAGCTTCTGTTTGATGGGAACAAGAAATTAGCCACTTCCCACCTCTCCCTCTAGCCTGTAACCTCTCGAGGCCAGGCAAGATTGCTTCCTTTTTCTTCTGTGAAAAGTGTTCTCGGAGAGACACACACCTTGTAATAATGTGCGGGGGTAATTCCACGGAATGCAATTAGAACGGGAAGTCTGCTGTACCCAAGGCCTTCTGTCTGATTCTCTGGAATAAATGCTTTCAGTTTTACTGCCTGCCCAGGTAGCAACTGTTTCCAGATTGCAGCATGGAGAAATAATCAAAGTGCTCTTAATATGATCTTATTTATTATTTCATTGTGCCACATAGTTTCTTCTTAGGTGTTCTTTGTGTGAGGGGTCAGGAAGGGGTGAAAGAGATGGCTTCCTTACTTCCTCTGAGATATTGCCACTAGTACTTGTGACTTGATTGATCGTAACTGTCCTATATTAGAAACATTCCCATTCTCACTATAGTTATTTTTAAAGATTTGTTATAAACCTTCTTCCCTGGTTTTTACCTCCTGGCTAATTTTCTTTATTATTGAATAATCTGTAATTCTTAGAGAATCAATTTCATTAGTAGAAACAGCTAACACCAATTGAGTGGCCAGCCTGAGCTAGGCTTAAGAAATAGTGAATTTAATTGTTATGACAGCTTATGGGGTAAGTACAGCTCTCTGTTTCACAGGAGAGGCACAGAGAATTTAAACCATTTTCCCAAGGCCACGTAGCCAGTGAGCAATGGAGTGAAGATATTGATGTAGACGGTTTGGCACTAGAGCCTTCTTTTTCAACTACTACATGATTCTCCTCCTTAAACAAGAAAGAGTCACAACAACCTACACTTTATTTGCTGGAGGCAAGCTGGGTCATGAACTGTGTAAGGGACAGTGAGTAAGTACATACAGCTTTAGCACAAAGTAGCTACTTAAAACATGTATGTAACATCTTGAGTGTCCACAAAAGAAGCTGGCAACTTAGAATCTTAAGATATTGCAGTTGAAGAAGACCTTCGGCTTAGGAAACCAGGACCGAGAAGCCAGGGGCTGTGGAACTCAAGCGATGTGACGTTTCTGAGTGCCTGCTTTGTGTCAGCACGTGTTGGACCTCACATTATGAGTGTGGCTGTCTGTTTCAAGGTCCGGAAGCACTTAAATGATTTTCCCAGACACATCATAACCGATAGGCTAGAGTGGGGGTTGGAATCCAAGTCAAGGCTTGGTTGCTGAGTTCCTTGTTCATTTTATAACGAAGGACAAAACAAGTAACTTCAAGATGAACAAAGACAACATTTCTGGTAACCAAGCTATAACCCTTGGGCATTTTCTTGAAGCAAAACTTCATTCTTGCTGTGAACTGCCTTTGCAAAGATAAACAAACCAATAAATAAAATTATAATAATAAGAGTGTTGAGCAGTGTTGTATAGACTTTTTGTTGAAGATGTCAAATAGAAATGAAGCAGAGCGTTTATGTCACATAACACACAGCAAACAAACAAAAGTCTACACACATTGATTATTTCTTTCCATTCCTCCAAAACTACCTCTCCTGGTACCAACAACTCACCTTGGCACTTCTGCCTTGCAACCTTTCCAGCTTCACTGGTAGTCTTTTACTCCTTCAAGTTCCCTCCGGACCTTTTCCCTCTGTCTTTCCCTTTGTTCTGTACAATTCTGTCTGGTACAGTACTGGTTTCTCTAATCTTCCGACTCAAATCTGTCACCACATCCAGCAAATAAAATGTCCTTCAGTGTTGAGAACCTACTCTACTCTTAAGACAGTGGGAGTGTAAGTCACACTTACTTTTAGATTACATATTACACTGAGGGCATGTGCACACGTGTGCATGTGCGTATGCATGTCACACTGAAGACAGTGATCTAAGAGAATCGATAGGCCTGCAATATCTGGAATCTGACAAACATGAGTTTAAATTTCAGCTCAGCCCTCTGCTACCTGTGTGACTTTGCTGTCTTGCGTTTTGGTTGTCTCACCCACAAAATGGCGATAGGATGAGGGTGGATTTTATGGCAATTATAGAAGGAGCATGAGAATACGTTGAGTAAACTGTTGTGGTTCTGAGGAAAGGATTTTATAGCACCAGATTTTAACTCTGCTGAGTACCATGGCATTATTACTGGCCCTATATTGTCATTTGTACATCTTATATGTTAAGTTTGCTTTCCCAAAAGATGGTGAACTCTATAAGGTCACAGCTCCATGACCCATGGTATTTAATACAGTCTGGGCACGAAAGTGCTGAACAAGTACTTGGTGATTGACAAATATAAGACATAGTGGAATGGGGGCCAGTATCCATAATGAGATGTTTAAATATGATTAATGTTCAAAGAATGATCTAAATGTGGCCAGACCCTTAATTAATACGTGGATTCAGTAGTGGGTGGGGAAGAACATCTTGTACTCTACTTCCCTGTTTCCCCACAGGAAACCAAACTCTTTTATAGCCCCTGATTTTTCAAGGCATAGTGTTGTCAACCATGCAAAGAAGTATTTGATGTAAACTTACTACCCACTTGTAAAAATTCATGCAGTTACCTTTTCTTTGTATTGTACTTATTCTGCCTCTGGAAACAGAGATTTTGGAAGCCTAGCAAAGGGAAAAGAGCCTGGGGTTACAAGCTTGGCTTTAAGTCTCACCTTTTAGTACCAACATGACCTGAAGCAGCCTGTCTAGGTCTCAGGCTCCTTAATTTTAAAATGAAGGTGTAATTAGACCTCACTTGCAGGATTGTGCTCAGATCAAACGAGATTCAGTACAATAATGAAAACTAATAGCATAGAGTACTCAACAAATATTAATTGTTATGACCTGAGTGCTAGGTACTAAGAGACTATTACAGATGTAGAAGAACCTTATCTACCCTCCAAGATATTATAATACAGCAAGAGATCCCAAAAGGACCCACTTCCCTCTAATTCAAGACAAGAGCTGGTAAGTGCAACAAGAGAGCCACAAAGAGCCTGAGAATCAGAGGAAGAAAGGATGAACTCCAACTGGGAAATTGGGGCGGGAGGAGCTTAATTAAGGAGAAAGCTTTTGACACAAGGTACTGTGAAATTCATTGATGCTGGAGTGATCTGGGTAAGGCTGAGCCCCTCCAATAATTTGTCCTATACTAGCCATTCTTTGGAAAGGGTCTGGGTAGACACTTCAGGTTCATTCGTGGCTGCACCATGTAGTGGACATTGTCAGGGTTTAGAGACACAAGCTAAAATCCTGGCTCTGCCACTTTGGGGCTGAATACCTGATGCATGTCAGTTAAATTATCAGCAAAGCAGGATTCATGGTATTTCCTTCATGGGGTCATTGTGTGCAAGAGCAGACAGTGCATATTTCATGGTGAGCTTACATCCTGGCTCTCCAACAATGTTGCTTGTGCTGGCAGAGGATAGGAGAGGCATGACACAGAGAGCATGATGGGGAAGCTCCAAGAAGTAGCAGTTGGCATTTCACAAATATTCAAAGCTCTCTTGGGGAGGCAGCAGTGTTTTCTGAGAAGCAGATTGACAGATGGCTTAAATCCGTCTACTGCTGTCTCGAAACTCACTCATGAGACATGCAAATCCCATGTTGGTGAAACTTTGCTGTCGTATCTGGCAGCCCACATGTATCTCCAAGCCTTCCAGAAATCCCATGTTTCAAAGAAGCATCCCTACTTCTCTAGAATATTAATGATTTTGTTTGCCTTGCCATTTCAGGATATTTAAAGTATTTTGAACATATCAATAAAATGATTCTCTAAGCAGCTGTATGCACCTGCCATTCACTCCATGTGACTGAAGATGTTTCTGTTCTATAGCTGTGCCAATCATTTTCTGCTTCTCCTTCTCATATTATGTATTGCCTGTGGCTCTTCCTTCTGTGGATAGGTGAAGCTACATTGGCAAATTTCAGTGCCCCACGCGATTATCAGAATGGGAATTTATGGATCAACAGCATAATTTGTTAGTGAATACACTTCTAAAAACTTGGGTTCCTGGGAACATACCAAGGGCTAGTATAACAATCTAATCATTGTGTTTGTAGTGCATTTTCTGGTTACATGAAAGCATTGTATTATGTCATTTACTCACAAGAATCTTGTGAGAGAAAGAGAAATGTTATTAGTTCCTTTTTTATATGAAAATAACCCCCAAACTCCAAGATATAAGTTACAATGCCTAAAATTGCATGTCTAATAAATGGTGGAGCTGAAAATAAAATCACAGATGTTATACTATGAAGGAGTAGGGCTTCTCACCTTTTTACTTCTCATTTCTCACCATTTTGATTTTATTTTCTTAAGTACTGAGATACTATAAAAAAGAAAGAGGCTGGTATCTAGTTTGAGAATATTTCATTTAAATAATTGACCTCGTAGTGCCCACCCATAAAAAGGAATTAGGCTGTTTGACATATCAAGTTGAATGTAAAACTTATACAAGTATTGGACAACTATATAAGTTAGACCTCTTGCAGTATCTTCTTTGGCCTCCATTCCTGTCAGTTCTTTTTTTTTTTTTTTTTTACAAAACTATGTGAATCCACAGTCCACAAGGAACAGAACCATTTTTGAGCACAGAAAGGGGGCAATGTTTTGATAGCAAGTTTGAGGATTTCTCTTTAGAGGTTTCATGGGCAGTACCTTCCTTTTCTTTCCCCTGAAGCTCTGGTGTTCCTGTCGGTAACACTGAAAATATTAGCTTTTGTTACATTATTTGGGAGTCATCAAATGCCCAAATTTTGGACACTAGGATGATAATTCAAGTTTGTATCTATCCTTTTTTATTTCTGCCCTTATCTTTGCCGTTTTACACACACGTATACAGAAAAGAGAAAGTGCACAAAACTTCCATTTTGAAGGCTCAGGTGAGCATCCCGGGAACTTCTTCTCCTCCATGTAAATTATGAAAACCAGAACACAAAGATAAAACTTGAAGCCATTAATGGTCAAATCTCTTGGAGATCTCCATCTGTGGTTTCCTCTAGGAATTCATCTTGGCTGAGGGCAAGGAGAATTTCCATCCTCTCTCCCTGTTCAACTGGGGTCAGGTGGTACACATGGCTCCCCCAGCACCTGGAAGCCTCCAGGTTGCATACATAAACTGCCAGCATAGTCAGTCTCCAGAAGGCTTCTAAGATGTCAGACTAGTGTAGGCATTTTTCCCTCCAGCTCTGCTGACTCAGATAATATGCATTGAGTACTTGCTATGTGCCAGCTACAAGGCTAAAGCTCTTTCTATATTGAATTGTATTTGATCCTCATGATAACTTGTCAGTTGATAGGACTAATATCTGCGTTTTCCACAAGAGAAAATTAGGTAGGTTAAATTACTTATATAAGGTCACCAAACCAGAAAGCGGTATGAGTGGGATTTAAACACAGCTCTGAGATCCCAACTAATGTACTCTCTTACTTAGTATGCAATTGGAAACTGATTGAGTATAAACCCTTTATTGTATTTGAAGGAATAGTGTCAGAGGGTCAGGCATAATAATTCTTCTAGTCTTGTGTGTGGTCTAGACCCAAGCTTTTGTCTCATGCTTTCCCGACCCACCACCCTTTCTCTATGGCACTGTTATTTCCAATAGGCAGTGAAGGGTTCAAGAAGTTGTTTGGGAGGCCTGCTGAAGGTAGCAGTTCCATTTTCAGTGTTTATTGATGAGTGAGTGCACTGACAACCTCAGCATGTATCTTCCTTCACCACCTCCCCTACACCCCTATATACACACACACCCCCAGAGCAATATTGGCTTTACTGTCAACTGTCTTATTATCCCAGGTCTATTTTTGGTGAAGCTATTTGGGGGCTATTATGTTAGGGCACCAATAAAAGATTTTATGTGCAAACCCGTTTCAAAGGAGGCCCAGCCATAGTGTGATGTACACGTTAGGTAATAGACCTACTTTTTCTAGGTAGATAAAACTGCATAAGGACATAAAATGAGCAAACACCAGTTAGACAAACACTAAATTCAAAGTCAAACAGTCTAACAGAGGAGATGACTTGCTGATAGGATGCCATATTGTTCCAAATGCTGTACCACATTTTTGATTCTGACTCATAGTGTGGTCCCTAGGAAAGCAGTGTTGGAAAATTAGCTCAAGATGGCAGAAGCAACATATTCATCCATGCATAAGACTCCAGGGCTAGACTAACATTTGCAGTAACTTCCTGACAAAACTTGTGACTGTTTATAGACTCCTATGGCCCAATATTTGGAAGCCTGTTTTGTTTTATTTTGTTCCTAAGATAAATATGATCTTTGAAGGAATTATGTAGGTGGAGAGAGAAAAGCCTCAACATCAAGATTCATTTTAAATAATATGAACTGAATTAATAGGCAAAGGAATTGGAAAAGTTAGTTGTGCATCATAACATCTTGGCTGTTCCTTCTATTTCTTTAAAGAGGAAGAAACACTGCAGAAGCAGTGTCAGAAGTAAGTAAGGTGTGCCCTTAAAGGTGGTCATTTCTCTTGGCTTAGACACATTATTCACATAATATTCAATGCAGCACAATCCTCTAACTGGAAAAACCTCTACCTGTCATTTCTTATGAATACAACAGCTCTGATATAAGCCGAATGACGGTTCTTGTTCAAAAATTCCCATAGCAACATGAGGATGCACTTCTGTGCAACACTGTAGCATTGATTTCTCAGAACTTTGAAACTAATAGGAACTCTCACATAGCCAGATCTGCCTTAGCGCTGGATGCATTAGTCTGTTCTTGCATTGTTATAAATACCCGAGACTGGGGAATTAATAAAAGAGAGTTAATTAGTTCATGGTTTTGCAGGCTGTATGGGAAGCATGATGCTGGGATCTGCTCAGCTTCTAGGGAGACGCTGTCAAACTTACAATCATGCTGTAAGGTAAAGGGGAGCAGACACATCATATGACCAGAGGAGAAGCAAGAGAAGAAAGGGGAGGTGCTACACACTTTTAAACAACCAGATGTCACTGGAATGTACTCACTATTGCACGGACAGTACCAAGGGAAATGGTGCTAAACCATTCATGAGAAATCTGCCCCCATGATCTAATCACCTCCTACCAGGCCTCACCTCCAACATTTCAGTCTGATATTTGGGTGTGGAGACACATGCAAATTATATCAGTGGACATATTTTCTGGGAATTGGACATTAAGTGACATGGGATCTATTCCCTTCCACATAGAGGTTTGGAAATTTCAGGTAGCCTGAGGGACCAGCATAACCCTTAAAAGTCAGCTAAACTTGGGTTCAAATTCCAACTTCATCATTTATTTGTTGTGTGCCTTTGAGTATGTTATATAATGTTCCTACACCTGTTTCCCCACCTGAACATAAAATAGAAGGCTAGTGTGTACAGAGGAATGCTTGGCATGTAATAAATGCTCAAAAATGTTACTCATATCTTTACCATGTATGGTACTAGTAATGCTATTAATAATGATAGTAATAATAATTATTGTGGATATTAAATAATATCATAAAGCACCCAACATAGAACAGATATTCAAAAGTATTTGCTTCTGATTCTCTTTTAAGATTACCTATGTCTACTTATAAATTCAAGAGACAGTTTAAGTTTTCTCCTGTGGCAGAAATAAGCTCAACTTCTAAATCCCCAGAGGGAGCTAGGAAATGACTCAAGGTCCTTTGGTTCTAATTTTTGGGGGCAGATTTCTGTCTTTCCTCCAGGGCAAGTCATCATCCAGAAACAAGGATAAATGAAAAAATAAAGGATCTGTCAGGTTAGGCTTGGTCACAGCAAGAGCGGGAACAAGTCAGAAGAGACAGATGTGTTTAATGGCCAATGCATTTGTCCAAAGGAATCATTTTCACTGGCCAGGAGCCCAATTAAACCTGTAAAATGGAAATCCAGAAAATCAGATTAACGAGCTAGTCATTAGTAAGGAAAAGACCCAGCTAATTCTGTGTTTAGCATGATAGATGGGCCCAGAGCAAATAATTGGATGACATTCATCAAATATAAAATAAAAGGTGTCATTGAAAGGAAAAGTGGTAATAATCTTTGGGATTTACAATGCAAGCAAATTTGCTTGTAAGGAAGAGAAAAGTTCATCAAAACAGATTAATAGTCACTAAACTTTATTTCTTTCTTGTGTGCCAGAGAGCCACATGATCACAGTAAAGCAGGCAAATGCATCAGCCTGCTTTTACCCTAACGTTGTGAGGACTCTGCCCCTGAGTGGGGTGTGTAAGAGGTTCTATTTGAAAATAAATTCCTTTGAACATCCGGGAACCAGACAGGAGATGGGAGTTCTTCACTACGTCCGGGTTTTAGTCAGTACACAATGGCAGAAACTAAACTCAAAATCTTTCTGCTTAACCAGATTGATTCCAACAATCTGTTATTGTTGATTGACCCCCTGCTGTGTACCTGCCTCTGTGAGGTGTCCTGCTCACTCCTGGTTAAGGGTTCAGGTGTAGACTAGAGTTGGAAAGTCCAGATTTATAAGGATTTAGGTGTAGGCTAGGGTTAGAAAGCCCAGGTTTATATTCTGGCTTTAATAGTAAAAACCTGTATGATGTGGACAAATTAGTTGCTCTCTCGAAGCTTCGGTTTTCTGACCTGTATGAAATATTCTTTGCATGGTAGTTAATTACTCTTGCTTTATTACCTCACCTCTGCTCTTCTAAGAAGATATTGTTTTAAAAATATAGCACCAGACTAGATGCAGTGGCTCATGCCTATAATTCCAACACTTTGGGAGACTGAGGCAGGAGGACTGCTTGAACCCAGGAGTTGCTTCAGTGACTTTGAAACCAGCCTGGGCAATAGAGGGATAACCAGTCTCTACAAAAAATAAAAATAAAAAATAAAATTAGCCAGGTATGGTGGTTTGGGCTTGTAGTCCCAGCTACTTGAGAGGCTGAGGTGTGAGGGTTGCTTGAGCTGGAGAGGTCAAGGCTGCCCTGAACCATGACTGCACCACTGCACGCTAGCCTGGGTGACAGTGAGACCCTATCTCACAAAATAAATTGAAAATTAAAAAATATGGCACCAGTGTCAAAAAAGATTTTCTGGCAATGCGGAGAAACAAAACCACATACACGCATGCACTTACAGAGATTTTAAAAAGTTTTTCACAGAAGATGTTGGAATCAAGATAATCTATTGTGTTATTGCAGTGAAAAAGAAAGATGGACAGAGGATTCTTTATAGTTGTAGGAGGAGGAGCAGAGGCTTAGAGCCAAACTTTTTGAGGTTCAAATCTGTCTTATCTTAGATAAGGCACTCAAAACCTCATAGCCTCTGTAGGGTTGTTATGAGGATTAAATTAGATAATTTTCATAAAGGCTATGTGCAGTTCTAGAGAATGGTAGATGCACTCAATTAATGATGGTCTTATTATTTTTATTGTTATGTATCCACTGGTTATCTGCCAGAAGACCAGCTGTCTCAGTTCCTTTCTGCTTATAAACAATGGAAATTTATTTTTCACAGTTCT